>NC_046374.1:32457715-32566042 GCF_011125445.2 Fundulus heteroclitus
AACCATTGGAGGACTGCTGCTGTTTCTATCTGTGAAGCTTTTTCTGCTTTAATATTTGCTTCATGCAGAGTTTTCATTGCAGTCGCTGATTCCAGCAAATCATTGAATGTTTTCCTGAACTCCTGAAGCTGACTTCAGCAGCAGCTTTTCCACTTTCTGATGAGGATCATCATCTGCTGTCAGATGGTTGTTAGTCACACTGGTTTCAATCTGCTGATCAGTCAGTGTGCCCTTGAGCAAAGCTCTTAACCCCCAGTTGCTCACCGGTAGTTTAACAGGAAGTGTTTCTGTTCTGTCTTGTTAAGGTTCTGCAGTGTTCTTCTTATTTCTGTGAAAATATAAAAACATATTTTTTCAAACCTTTTGCACAAACAAATAAAAACTTAACAATCACATGAAAAGAGTCTATTGTTCATATGTTAAAATTTCACTTTATTTAAACAAGCACAGTTGCTCAGTATTTTTCCTTCTTGCTCAGAGAGAGAAATGGAGCTAAAGCGGAAATTCAGACTGAAAAAAAATCATTGCTTACCTCCATCAATCAGGGACTCATTCGCCTCCGACGCAAGCCAATCAGCTTTGAACTGCTCCTCCTCGAAGCCAATCAGCGTCCTGGATCCGTCTTAAAAGAACTTTAACTCCAGCTCAGCTTCTACCCAGCAAGCAAGCAGTCGCTGTGCGATGTCTGATCTGGACTCTGATGACTGGATTCAACCCACCTCCATCCCCTTCTCCACCATCATAGCAGCTCCATCTGGCTTTCCTATGTGCTCCTACAACCTTGTTCCTATTAGAGTGTAATTCCTCCTGGACTCTACAGAATTCGCTGTCATATCTCAATCGGTCCGACAGAAGACCGCCATGTTGAGCCTGGTTCTGCCAGAGGTTTCTTCCCAAAGGGGAGTTTTTCCTCTCCACAGTCGCTTCAAGCTTGCTCATCATGGACAGTCATGCAAACCTGTGTTTATCAAATTGGACATCTAGCTTAAACAGATCATCATACGGACTTAACAAACTTCTTCTATCTCCACTCCACCACCAGTTTCAGGCCTGGGGGGATCATTCCTATTCTCATACACCTGCTTATTCATATTGAAGTATAATTCAGTGTAAATGTTTCCTGCCGAGGTCTGAGCGGCGAAGTCTTAAAATATTGTATCAATAAATTATTCTATTTGCCTCTCCTTTCCTTGTGAGTTTTTCAGATTGAAATAAAAAAAGTGAAACTAAAAATATTAAATTGTATATTTTAGTGTTAAAGAGAGGGATACATTTCAGGAAAATCTGATCTGACTGATTTGACAGAAATGAAGAAAGGGAAACTTTTAGGGACAATAGAGCAGATAAAACATCATTTATTTTTTAGGTTTCTTGTTTTATGGACAGACGATTTGGTTGAAATGTGGAAATTTTATCTTTCAATGTTTAAAGAGATATACTTTAAAAATATGTTTTTCCACCACAACCTGCAGCCTGACATCTGATTTATTAATTAGCCCCAGGCTGTCAGGGTTTTGTTTACCGACGAACTCAGGAAGCGCACACAGGACTGAAGTTTAAGAGTTTTATTTAAATTAAATATGCTGGATGATGAAGACCGGAGGTACAGGACTGCAGAAGGTCAGGGATGTAGGTGATGGCAGGATCTGACGGCCCTGAGAGAGAGAGTCCACACTCACTAAGTGCTGCTCGGCTAGCAGGCCTCATAGCAACACCAGGACTCTGAGCAGAACTTCTTCTGGGCGGCTAGTCAGTTTAGCAGTTATCAGGATACTAGTGATGTTACGTGATGAGCCGAGGCTTCGAGGCGTGTGTCGAGTAATGGAGGGGGAGTTTCCGTAAAACGCGTATCGAGGCTTGCTTCATTTAGGGGAGGAGCCGAAAACGATGACGTCTGAAGCCTCGCTGCCCGGCTGTACCACGTGACTGCTTCGGGAAGTGGCTCGTGATTTTGCCAGATGACCGGTGTTTATTTTATAATTTTGGAAACTGCTACCGATTAAAGTAAATTTTAAAACCTTGAGTTGAGTTTTTTTAATTTTTGGTTTTAACTGAGAAATCTATCGGACGTCACGTGACAGTGTTCAGCCCAGCCTCCCTTCGCTGCATTGCGCGCTCCCGACACAGGGGAAACAGATTTCCATGGGGGAACAGAATTGCGCACAACACCGGGACTTCACTCCTGAATCACCTCAAAGTAACGGGTTTCTCCCCTTTTATTTCTTTTTCACCCACAGGGTGTTTAGAAGTGCCTGGGCAAGTGTAGGAACTTTGTAGGTGTAGGTTAATGCTTTTTACTCCACAACGAAGTTGGATTTATTTTGCTGAATATTTTCTTTGTATGTGCATGCATTTGTGAAAGTGACTTGGCTGTTGTTTGTTGTTTGTGGTCCGTGGAGACTCCGCCGTGAGTCAATTCTTCAACTTTTTCATCCTTTTCCTCTCTCTTTGTTCCATCTTTGCTTTGCTTATCAGCGGGTGCAATCTGTTTGTCCAAGCTCAGTTCGCGGTCTCCGTTTAAACTCCCCAGTTGGAATATGAACAACTTAAATCTATAATTAGAAATAAATATAAGCATATTGGTTTACAAATCCCAACTAATATATTAGAGTTCCTAGATTTAACCCCCCCCCCCCAAACTACTGTCTAAATCAGGGGTGTCAAACTCATTTTGGTTGAGGGGCCGCATACAGCTTAATCTGATCTCAAGAGGGCCACACGAGTTAACTCATTGCAAGATTAAATAGAACTAATAAATGTGGACTTGTTGTTGATTTTTATATTAAGTTAATTTCACTTTTACACAATATATTATGAATAACCTCAGCGTTTTTAAGAAAAGTATGTGCAATTTCAACAATACTTTTACTCAGTTAAACATTTACTTGTGCATTATGCATAAGAACTGATCACAGTGATTATACAATGTTGAAAAACATTTATTCACATTTTTTGGAACTTAAAAACACTGTCCTGCATGACAAAATACATCAAACAGATAAAAATTAAGAAATTATTTGAATTTTTCCACACCTGAAGCTTAATCTGCTAATTAAAACACAGCGTGGACAATATAGGAACTGCATATTTTCAATTAAACAAAGTATATGTTTTTTTCAATAATTGTTTTATCATTCTCTTCCATTTATCTTGTCCACTTGTGAAAGTCAAATCTGATGAGCTCTTTTTGGCATCTTATTGCCACATTGCCAGACAGGACACTGGAAAAAAAAAAAAAAAAAAAAAAAAAAAAAATGCATTTAGCCACAGGGCCGGACTAAATTGTTCGGCGGGCCGGATCCGTATGTTTGACACCCCTGGTCTAAATCATACAGGACACTGACTAAAATAGATGATTCAATATCTCTTCCTATTATGAAATGGGAAAAGGATTTATCAGTCACCTTTGAACAAAACGTCTAGGCTCAGATATGTCTAAGAACTTTGAAATTGACTAGAAACACCAACTTACAACTAATATAATACAAAATCCTTCACAGAGTACACTACACAGGACAAAGATTATTCAAGATGGGTTTGGCACAATCTAATATCTGTCCACACTGCATAGGCAATCATCCTGATAATTATATTCATGCGTTATGGTTATGCACACCAGTCCAGATGTTCTGGACACATATGTAAGGACTTATCAAAGTGCCGGAGCTGTAAAATTACACCTTCCCCATCAGTTTGCTTGCTCGGTAATTTTGAGGAAAGTCCTCTGGAAAAAGAAATAGTTTACATGGTTTTCACTGCATTATGTATCACAAAGAAAACTATCCTCGTGAATTGGAAAAGTAAAGAAAATCTCAGTATAAATCAGTATAGAGATCTTTTGTTGGATCATATTAATCTTGAGACAGCATCTGCATCCACATCTGATTGGTCTCTTTGGGCTCCTCTGATCAACACCATCACTTAGTGGAATAGGGGGCGGTGGGTTGCTTCCTGCAGGGTGCAGTGGCTGGATGGAGGGGTTCCTGGGGCTCTGGGGGCACTCGGAGTGGGGCGCCTGGTGGGTCTGACTCCAGGGTCTGTTGCCCCCATCTGGGAAGGGCTTGGGAGGCCTACGGGCGGCCTACAGCAACCGCTTGCGGCGCTCTTGGGGAGCCGCGTGGTGACGGACGTGGGTTACTGACCTGGTAGCTGTGCTGCCGCTGGGTGGGGCTGGGGTGGGTCTGGGGGCCTGGGGTCCCTGGGGCGCGCTGCCCTCGGGCTGGGGGCCCCGGTGGGGCCTCGGGGGTTCCGGTTCCGGGGAGTGTGCCGCTTTTGGTGTGGGCCGGCACGCGCCCGGGTGTCCGCCCCTGCACAGGGCCTCTGGTGCGCTGCGGGGCCTTGGGGCCTGTGGAGCTGGTAGGGGGGCATGGTCATTAACATCTCAGGGTAGATGCTCTTCTCCTTCATTGTAAAGGCTGTGCCGTGCACCCTCTTCGGCGCTCCCAGTTTTTAAACACACTTGAGAACAACATGCAACAACACAACATCTGAGCGGGCGTAGGGAGGATCGGGGTCTTTTGCACACCCCCGTTCTCCAATGGCGGCAAGGAGTCTGGGGCCTGAAGGAGGTGTGGGCCACAATGTCCAGGGTCTTGGCGGGGGGCTGCTATGGGTAGTCAGCAGCTTGCCAGGTCTGGGGCTGACGCCTCCGCTCCACCCAGGAGGGGTGGGGGGCAGGGGTGGCTAGGATAAGGTGGGGGAGGGAGGGGGTTTATTAGGTATTTAGGGTGTGAGGGGGTTTCTGGCTGGGTGGCCCTTATGGGTCGTGTTGGCCCCCCCTCTTTGGGGGGTCTGGTCCGGGGGCGGGGCCAGGGGTCGGGCACAATCAGTCGTATAGTTGATTTGGGGTGACCCCCCCTCTTGTGAGTGTTGGATGTGAGTGTTATGTTGGAATGTGTGTACAGCGTCCTTTTTTTTAATCTGTGGTGAGTGGGGCACAAGAGAGGGATGGTGTGAATGAGTTTTCCTTTTTTTTTCCAGGTATGGGTACGGTGCGCTCCCTCTCCCAAGAACATCTCAAGTCTCCGCTAGGTGCAGAGCCCATCCCCCCACGTCATGCCCTCCTCCGCTGCGCTGGCAGGCGCCTTGGCCCTCTGGTGCGTTGGTGGGCCTCGGGTTTGGGGCGGGTTCCCGGTCGTGCATCGGCCCACTCCCGGCGGCTGCTTTGCGGGGCCTGGCCCCCTGGGGGGCGGCCGGGGCCCCCGCCGCGGGGGCAGGGCGCCCCTGGGGCCTCTGGCCCTCAGGGCCCATGGCCGGGACCACTTCAGCGGGGCTGGCTGCTGGCGGAGCCCACGGGCTCGTCCCGGCGGCTCTTGGGCGTCGGCATTGCGGTGGCTGGGGGATTTCCTCGGGGTCGTCTCTCCTCTTTCCTTGGGGGGGGGGGGGGTTGCAGATATCCTGTGTCGGCCCCTCCTGGGCGCCCAGCTTTAGGGGCCCCTTTGGGATTCCGGGGTTATGGATCCCCTGACTCCTGTCTCTGTGCTCGGGGAAGGCGGGCCTTTGGTTCTCCACAACCACTATCGATCTATTTTCTTCTGGATAATTTTCACCTAAACTAGTGCACTCTCACAAACTCCCACAGGTGCAGGGTTCCAATTATTAAGATTTCACTTATATACAGAAAGCCTGTAATTTATTTATTTATTTATTTATTTATTTATTTATTTATTTATGTTTTTTCACTTTATTTTTTCAGGTATCACATTACGCATGTCAGCTTAAATAGTAATACATATGATTTAGCAATGGCATCTAGGTGTTATTCGATTGTATCTGTTGCTTTATGTCTGTTGGTTGTGCTGTTCTTTTTGCATCTCTCTATCCAGGTGATGGAGCAGACGGAGAACATTTTATCACTCTCTCCCTGTCTTTCACCCCTTCTCTTTTTTTTCTCTCTCTCTTGTTGTTCTTCCTTTACTCTCCCATTGTAGTGTCCATATAATTTGAAATTCTCCCTGCCGGAATCACAATAAAGCTATTTACAAGCATAAATCAAGCGGAGCACTATGGCGAAGGCCTTTCGCTCCACTTGTAAAAGCAAAATCTGTCGAGCTCTATCTGGCATTGAGACATCAATTCCTATTGCCACATTGCTAGACAGGACACTGGGAGGGAAGGGAAGGGGAAGAAAAGGGAAAGGAGAAGGGAAAGAGAGAAAAAAAACTCCCCAGTTAGCCACGCCCTCTCGAAGCGAGGTATTACCCAATCAGCGTAAGCGTGGTTACGTCATTAGGACCTCCCCTCACGCATCACGCAAATTGGTAGATCATACGTCATCATATAGGGTGTCGGGTGACTGAAATGTGGTGTTAAACGACCATGAGCTGGACTTAGATCTGCTAACCGCTAATGTTAATCCATTTGTTTTGTTTGTTCTTTTATTTCCACATATATTTTGCATGTGTAGTTTAGTAGTGAGTAAGATTTCCAACGTCGTTGAATCAGAGAATTACTGTAACAGGGAATTGCTTTTGGGTTCAATAAAAACAACAACTGCAGAATAGAAATTGTTTTGTGTTCAATCTAATTCACAGTTGCATGGTTATTCAGAATTCAGAGCTAACCTCCTTTGGAGTTAACATCTGATATTAATACAGAGACAATATCATTGGATGGTGATAAGGAATAAGGATTTAAACTCTAATTGCAGTTACCTTAGGGTTCTCACAGCCTGCCGGATAAACCTTGTCGGTTAAAAGTCCGACCAGATCATTTATTCCAGCATAAATGAGTTCATAACAGCTAATTAACTAATGCATTAGTGGTATAAATCCTTACAAGCTTCTAGCTCACCAGCATTTAAACTAAATTTTGTTATAGCGGAATTTTGAGTTGAATAATTTATTACTTAAATTATATTACCAAATTATAATTAATAATAATAATAAGCATATTCAAACAGCTTCTGGCATAACACTGTGAAATTATAAAAACATCTTTTTTCAAACCTTTTGCACCAACAAATAAAAACTTAAACACATGAAAAGAGTCTATTATTCATATGTTAAAATTTAACTTTATCTAAACAAGCCCAGTTCGTCAAAAGTCTGAAGATGTGAAAGGAAAGTATTTTTCCTTGTTCCAAAGAGAGAGAAATAAATAAAGTGAGACTAAAAATATTGAATTGTATATTTTATTGTAAAGTGTTAAAGAGAGGGATATATTTCATGAATTACTGATCTGAATGATTTGACACAAAAGATGAAAGGGAAACTTTTAGGGACAATAGAGGAGAAATAACTTAATTTATTTTTTAGGTTTCTTGGTTTATGGACAGAAGATTTGGTTGAAAAGTGGAAATTTTATCTTTCAATGTTCAAAGAGATATACTTTAAAAGATGTTTTTCCACCACAACCTGCAGCCTGACATCTTTATTGTTTAAACACTACAAAACATCTTCAGTCCACAATTTATGATTAACTTTTCTGATCCCTGCATTAAGCTTTGATGATTTCAGTGTTTTCCAACATTTCTTACATGTTAAAAAGACATTTAGTTAAACTTTGTGATGCAGCAACATCAGAAAACATGAGAGGAGGCAATAATGTGAGAAACCATCAGACTTTGTTAAATGTTTCCTCTGATTGTCCATATTTATGAGCTGAATCTTTGTGTGATCCAAACCTTGACAGATGTGCCTCCAGGTCAGTAAATGTTCATCAAGAAGCCAGAAGCACCAGAACCTGCTAGATGTTTCATTCTCTGCTGTGTCTGTTGACTGAATCACTGATTTTAGCAGAATGACTCCAGGTTTTCCTCCACAGTTCAGCCTCTGCTCCCTTTGCTTCCTCCCTCCACTGTTTCCATCCAGACTACCTGGATCATTCAGGTTCTGGTTCTGGGAGGACTGCAGCATGTTGGACCTGCAGACTCTCTGCTGTCTGACAGCTTCTGATCTTCCTGTCTGTTCTTGTCCTGAGCCGAGGTCCAGCTCAGTTCCTGCTGCAGGACGTGTTCATGGACACCTCAGAACAGTTCTAGTAGAACTGAGCCCACTGCTACCATGGTAACAGCTGGCCCACCTGGAGGACCTGAGAGTCCAGGGTTTGGTGGACTGAGAGACACAAAACTGTCTCCTCGAGAAGTTCTGGTCCTGTTCAAGATGAAGTCCAGAAGAACTCTGCACCAAGATCTCCTCAGTGGAGATGTTTTAATGATCAGAGTTATTTAACCAGAGGAAAAGGTTCTGATCCACTGAGGTCTCACACTCCTCTCAGTAGATTGTGTAAAAATCACTGAACTCATCCTGAAAACTGTCCATCTTCAGACTTCATGAGTTTCACTAAATAAAACCTCAGATTTTCATGATGCCTTCAAACTGCTGCCACCTTGTGGCTGAAACATGTTCCTGCAGCTCAGCGGAGAGAAACAAGCTGCAGGTTTCTGATCCTGTTTCCATCTCAGTGATCCTGGTGGAGTTTGGACCCTGAGAACTGCTTGATCTGCTAATATTGTGTCTCTGACTGTAACATGTGCAGCAGCTGGACTGATTATAGAATAAAATACCAGAATTAATAATTTGACAATATTTAATAACCTACCCTTTACAAAGCAGCAAAACCTCCCAGAAAAGAGCCTGAACAGGTGAACCGGCTCCACAAAGCCCAGATATTTAACTAATCCAACATTTCTGCTGTTTCTGGAGCAGCAGCTCCTCCTCTTCATACTCTTCATCCTGCTCCGTCGCTGAATCTTGGTGTTTGTTTTTTTATTATTATCTCCGAAACATGTTTTTCTCTTGGCTGAAGCCAAACTATGTCTAGTTGACAGAACTGCTCCCTGCAGGCATTGTTGACATTTCTGCTCATGTTTGGTTTCACTTTTTCACATTACGCTCCTCCTTCAGTTATTGCAGACCGGAAGGAAGCTTCGTTGTAATTCTGTCATCTTTCTCTCCAGATATCATCATGAAGTCCAAATAATAGATAAAAAAACAGGCGAATAGTTCAGAAACAATGAACTATTTTGCTATGATGTTTACTGTCTCTCCCAAAAGCTGCTGATCACCTCCAAAATTACTCTCCAGAGGTCAGTGGGTGAGAGGTGGGGACATCCTAGTCAGATCGCCACAGCTGAAGTTTAACAGTTTTGTTTAACTTTGAAAAAGTTAAATGACAGTTTCCTAAACCCGTGAGTCATGATATTTCATTGTTGTCAAATAACAAGCAAAGCAGAGATTGATTTATGTAGTAATGGACAAATAAAATTGGTTGATCATTCTGGGTAATTACATCACAGTTAAAGTGGGTTTATACATGAACATGGTCTTACCAGACATGTGGGGGGTTCACCGTTTTTCTGTCTCTTCTAGTGTGGCAAAAAAACAACAAAAAGCAGCGCAAGCTTGTGTTATTTTGCATCAACTAAACAAAAGGACGAAAGAAGTCTGCAGAGGAGAGGTTCAGTTCTGAAATGCTGCAGACATCAGGCTGCAGCTTAGATCTAGAAAGACTTTATGTTAGAGAAGCAGACTGCCACCATCACTTCATAGAGTTCATTTCCATCTACAGAACCTCCTCTGGAGCCATTTGGACCTTCCTTCATCCCTAAGCTGCTGGATAAAAGCCTCTCAGTGGAAACTGGAGCCATCAGAAGATTTAAGCTCAGAGTTCAATCCGTCCAGTTTCTGCAGACTTTTCTTTGTGCCAATCAGCTTCCCTTAATGTAAAATTGCATTCATTAAACTATTTACAAAAGGAAAAAGAAAAAAACTCCTTTTAGTAATAATCTCTGGAGAATTCCAAGGATTATGAAATCAGTATCAAGAAATCTCAATTCAATTCAGTCCCAAAATGAAAAGCACATATCTGACTCTTATGTTGATTACAGTGAAATTAAGTTAATTTATTTCATGAATAAACTGAATTTATCAGCCAACCTTCTGAAAATAAAAACCGACACATCCAGTGGGTGTTACAGTAGCAGTCAACGTAGAACCTAGCAATTACTCCTTTTACCAGGTGCTTATTTCAAATGACCAAAGAAATTAGATTAAAATCAGTTTACATACCATCAACTCTTATCAAAACACAAATCTGAGGCTTTTTGCTTCAGAAATTCCTGAAGGACTCAGTCATCAGTTCCTGTAAATCAGCTGAGTTCTTGTAACTGAACTGCTCCACACATATGTGTAATGTGTGAGATTACACATATATCGAGATCAGGAACTGGAAAGTAAATACAACTGCTCTATTATGTACTTGTTTAGTGTGTACGAGTGTACGAGTTTACAATAAATCTTTGCATTTTATACCAGTAAATTATTCTTTACACGTTCATATAATGTATAATTTACTGGTATGCATATATAACAGCAGAGAAAACCTCTATCTAAAATGTAGTGGAAAGGAGGAAAATTATGATGTAAAATTACGATTACAGTTTAAGGTTAATATTAAATGTAGTCCATGATCATCTCCAACTTGACTAACTCTCCTCTTCAAGCCCTCTTCAAACGGTGACTGTGACTCAGTGGATAGAGTAGATTTAGGGTTTGACTCCAGCTTTACCCTGTCACATGTTGATGTGTCCCCAGGTAAGGCACTTAACCAAAAAGAAAAACAAAAGGACGAAAGAAGTCCATATATATATATATATATATATATATATATATATATATATATATATATATATATATGTCACTGCGGTCAGTTAGCAGCGTCTACGCCACGCTCAAGACCACCAAAATATTTTTCATGGTTTGCTCCATGATGGAGGAACCCTACCAGAACCAGCCCCATCCATCTTAAAGATGTTTCTTTATTTCTTATTTTCTGTAAAGTCCCTTCAGATGACATGTTGTGAACTGATGTTCTATAGATAAAGTGAATTGATTTGATCCAGACCACAACAGCTTCAGACCATCACTCTATAAAAGTGTCCATTCAGTCTCTTCCAGTCAGAACTGTTCTGATCTTTTACAGCAACACAGGTTTTAATTTTAATTATTGATCAGTAAAGTGATAAATAACTAGAAGCTTCTTCAGTAAAAGCAGAGATGTTGGACGGGCAAGGCAAATTTATTTATATAGCACAATTCAGTACAAAGACAATGCAAAGTGCTTTACATGATTAAAATACAGCAAAATAAAAGCAAGTAGGGATAGAATGTAGAAACAAAGAAGAACATTAAAAACAGTTGAACAGTTTAACTAGACTAGTCAAAGGCAATTTTAAACAAATGTGTTTTTAATCTTGATTTAAAGGAACTCAGGCTTTCCCCACTTTTACAGTTTTCTGGAAGTTTGTTCCAGATAATTGGAGCATAGGAACTAAATGCTGCTTCTCCTTGTTTAGTTCTGGTTCTGGTTCTGCAGAGTAGGCTGGAGCCAGAAGACCTGAGTGGTCTGGAGGGTTGATACACTGATAACAAGTCTGTGATGTATTTAGGTGCTAAGCCATTCAGGGATTTATAGACTAACAGAAGTATTTTAAAGTCTATTCTCTGAGATACAGGGAGCCTGTGGAAGGACTTTAGAACTGGGTTCATGTTCTCTACTTTCTTAGTCTTAGTGAGGACGCGTGCAGCAGCGTTCTGGATCAGCTGCAGCTGTCTGATCCACCTTTTAGGCAGACCTGTGAAGACACCGTTGCAGTAATCAATTCTACTAAATATAAACACATGGATTAGTTTTTCCAGATCCTGCTGAGACATCAGTCCTTTAATCCTGGAAATGTTCTTCAGGTGATAGAAAGCCGACCTTGTAACCATCTTTAGATGATTTTGGAGGTTCAGGTCTGAGTCCATCACTACACCCAGGTTTCAGGCCTGATCAGTGATTTTGAGCTGAAGCAGCTGAAGCTGTGAGCTAACTTTTCATCTCTCCTCTATTGGTCCAAATATTATTACTTCCGTTTTGTTTTTATTCAATTGAAGAAAGTTTAGGCACATCCAGGCATTGATTTCTTCTAGGCATTTCCTCAGTGCCTGAACTGGTTTATAGTTACCTGGTGACATGGTGATGTAGAGCTGTGTGTCGTCTGCATAGTTGTGGTAGCTGATGTTGTTGTTTATTATCTGAGCAAGAGGGAGCATAAATATTGAAAAGGAGGGGACCCAGAATGGACCCTTGGGGAATCCCACATGTGATTTTTGTCATCTCTGATGTAAAGTTACCTACTGATCGGTCATGTCTTTTCTCTCTCTGCAGCTTTTCCCCCCCCCCCCCCCCTCTCCTGCTTTGCTATGTCTTGTCTTTCTTAGCACTTTCTTCATATCAACCGAACTCTGAAAAAAAATGGATCTGGTAAGCTGGTCTCTCAATACTATTGATCATTTATTTTCGACAGGTAGGCAACGGAAGGGGGACCCGTCCGGTCCTGATTTGACTCATTTTGTGAGATACACCCTAAATTCCTGGAGGAAAACAGTGTGTCTTTCGACCTTGTCATTCCTGGACGTTTGAAACTTTCACATTTGGATTAAGGATACTGGGATCTCTACTTATTGAATTTTGAAGTATCGGCAAATACAGCGGATGTCGGAGCCATTTGGCCTTGATCAGGCTGCCGGCTGCATGACGCGTTTACTGTGGCTGTGAACGGACAAACCTGGAAGTTGAATGGAGCAGAGCCGAAAAGCTGGCTGTGCTGGAACACCGACTGGCTTTGGTGGTTGAACTCAAGGGGAGTTGGGATAAAATCTGGAAGTGAAGCGCGAAAAAGCTCAATCATTTGGAAAATTGGATTTACCATTTGGAGCCAGCAAAAGACTTAAAAGCTGACAGGAAAATGCAGCTTGTCTCATAACATATTTGGATTCCCTCCCTATCTCAACTTCTGGATTGTTATGGCGGAGAGTGCTCAGAACAGCCCCCGGCTACCCCCCCTCCCCCGCTGACACCTGTGGATGCTTTTCTGAACTGTGGGCCGGCTGATAACATCAAGGACATTGGCCTCTGGAGAGTTCACAGAGATATAACACTTTCGCCCAAACACACACGCATAACTGATACTCAAAACTGATGAATTACGCACACGCGACAGGTCTCAAATGTTTACCTTCTGCATACATGTTGTCTTTGTCATGATTTGCTATTGAACCCGAACACACCACAACAGAGTAAATTTAACAGTTTATTGAAATAGTGGATTGTGGAACCAAGAGTCTGTACAGAGCTGAAGCAGGAGGATGGTGAAGGCAGGCACTGGCAAGCGGGTAGGAACCAGAGCACGGAGGCAGCAGAACCAGAAGCACAGCAGACAGGAGACTCGGAACCAGGCTTGACCAGCAGCACGACAGAATGGAGGCTTGGAACAGACTTGACCAGCAGTATGACAGAATGGAGACTTGGAACCTGGTTAGACCAGCAGCATGGCAGAGTGGAGACTGGAACCAGAACCACAACAGGATTAACAGCACAACTGGTGAATACTTGCAGGACCGGAGAGAGAGCAGGACCAGAACCACAGCAGGCAGGTGGAGATGAAAGGAACTCAGGCTGGACAAAAACAGGTGAGGTGAGCAGTTGTGAGCAGAAACCAACAGAACGAACCGACAGGGGAGGACTGAAAGCAGGGAGCTTAAATAGGGAGGCTGACAGGTGTGCTGAGTGCTGGCTGATTAGTGGCTGACAGGTGTAGGTGATTAGTGGAGCATGGGATCTGGAGCTGTATGGGAGGCTGAGAGTGCCCTGAAATGTCCATGGTGCAGCAGGCAAGGCTGCACCATGACAGTCTTGTGTTATTTGTGCTTTTCGTGCTATGAGGGTTTTTTGGGTCGGTTGTTTGTCTCTTTATTGGTGAGAGCATAAATTGGCAAACATCTCTTTTTTTCTCCCCCCCTTTTTCCCCCCATGTTGTTCTTCCTTCGACATATTCAAGGGCAGCGCCTCGTGAACTCCGTGTAGGCGGGGTTTGGGTCTGTTTGGAGGAATGCAGCCTTGACGGCTGCTCTGAAATAGCAGCGGCCGACTGGCTGCGTTCCTTGGCAACGCAAGGCCTCAGTCAATCGTTCCCCCAAATGTTTGTTTGTTTGTATGTGTTGGACGGTTGTACTGGAACTGATATTTCGATTGGAATGCAAATTGTAATTGACAATAAAATTTGATTGATTGATTGACTGATTGAGTGATTGATTGATTGATACAAAAAAGTCCCTGTCTTTTAAGTAGGATTTAATCCAGTTGACAGCTGTACCAGAGAGGCCGACCCAGTTTTCCAAGCACTCTAACAGAATGGAGTGATCAACAGTATCAAATGCTGCACTGAGATCCAGTGAGCGGTAGATTAAAAATAATTTTTACTCTTTATTATCAAATGTATATATAAAACAGTTTAGAGATGCTTCAGTCGGGCTTCTAATTGGCTGTTAAATAGTTATTTGTTTTAGCATATGTGTACAACACAGTGTCATCAGCGTATAGTTGTACTTGTACATCATCACAGTGCTCTGGGAAGTTTAGCTGGTTCATACAGTTTAGGTTATTAAATATTGTCAGAATAATAATTCAGTTTTTTTATCTTTAATCCACAGTATTTTTCTACCAGCATTAGCAAACAATCCTTATAATTATAACATCAGTATGTGGTGCCTTTACAAGCCAAGCTGGATTATCCAGAATATCAGCCCATACCATGCCAGCACCACCTCTGAGCTTCAATAAAATGTAAAACAGCTGAAATCAATAATTTCTTCTCTGTTGTAGCTGACCCTGACCTGGACTGATTTTTTTTTTTTTTACTTTAGCAGATAAACTTCTGGGATTTCTCCTCTCCATAGTTTGGTTACATATGTTAGCAGAAAAAATAGCTTTGAAACACCTCCTGCATGTTTTATCAGTCCAGCTGCTGCACATGTTACAGTCAGAGACACAATATTAGCAGATCAAGCAGTTCTCAGGGTCCAAACTCCACCAGGATCACTGAGATGGAAACAGGATCAGAAACCTGCAGCTTGTTTCTCTCCGCTGAGCTGCAGGAACATGTTTCAGCCACAAGGTGGCAGCAGTTTGAAGGCATTATGAAAATCTGAGGTTTTATTTAGTGAAACTCTTGAAGTCTGAAGATGGACAGTTTTCAGGATGAGTTCAGTGATTTTTACACAATCTACTGAGAGGAGTGTGAGACCTCAGTGGATCAGAACCTTTTCCTCTGGTTAAATAACTCTGATCGTTAAAATATCTCCACTGAGGAGATCTCGGTGTGCAGTTCTTCTGGACTTCATCTTGAACAGGACCAGAACTTCTCCAGGAGACAGTTTTGTGTCTCTCAGTCCACCAAACCCTGGACTCTCAGGCACTCCAGGTGCGCCAGCTGTTACTATGGTAACAGTGGGCTCAGTTCTACTAGAACTGTTCTGAGGTGTCCATGAACACGTCCTGCAGCAGGAACTGAGCTGGACCTCGGCTCAGGACAAGAACAGACAGGAAGATCAGAAGCTGTCAGACAGCAGAGAGTCTGCAGGTCCAACATGCTGCAGTCCTCCCAGAACCAGAACCTGAATGATCCAGGTAGTCTGATGGAAACAGTGGAGGGAGGAAGCAAAGGGAGCAGAGGCTGAACTGTGGAGGAAAACCTGGAGTCATTCTGCTAAAATCAGTGATTCAGTCAACAGACACAGCAGAGAATGAAACATCTAGCAGCTTCTGGTGCTTCTGGCTTCTTGATGAACATTTACTGACCTGGAGGCACATCTGTTTTGCATCACACAAAGTTTCAGCTTATAAATCTGGACAATCAGATGAAACATTTAACAAAGTGTGATGCTGCTGATTGAGGGATGAAGGAAAAGTCCCCAGTGGATAAATGATTTAGTGAAAATGAGTGTGGATGTAAAAAGGTCTTTATGCCGTCAGTCTGGGACCAAATGTCAGAGTTTCTCTGGGATTCAGCTTCTCTGCTTCTTGACTCTGAGCTCTTTAGTTGTAGACTTAAATCTGTTGAACTGTGGATCCTAAACACCTTTACTGAAGCGTCTCTCTGGCTTGGTTCCCATTTAATGCCACGCTGAGCTGAACATCTTTCACAATCATTGCCTCCTTCTTTCTCTCCTCCTCCTTCATCCAGCTGCTTCAGTCCAATCAAAATTCTGGAAATGTACACGTTACCTTTACATTCTGCTGGATAGTGTGTAACCATCTAGGCAAGGCAGATTTATTTGTATAACACATTTCAGAACAAGAACAATGCAAAATGCTTTATATGATTAAAACATTGGAAAATAAAAACAGAATAAAAGCAAGTTCAAAAAGTTTGAATAAAATGTTGGAAAATCTAAACAAAATTAAACATAGGAATATGTAAAGTAAAAACAAACATTAATCTAGTTATGGTTGTCCTTGCTAGCTCATTGAAGGATTGATGTGAATCTTTTCTGTCCAAAAAATGAACGATAGGAGTGAGCCTTTATTCATAGTTTTACGTATAAATGTTAAATTACCTTTAGCTTATATCAAATGGCATTTCCAGCGTGGTGTGGTTTAATTTAAAACCGATCAAAGTCAGGTTGTATGCATCACAAACAATTAGTTTGTGATGCATACAACCTTGGCCCCAACTTGGCCCCAACTTATCATGCCAGAGATGAAACTGTGTGACTCACAGATCTCTCTGAGAACCAAACAATGCAGTGACTTTCTCCAGCGCTCTGAGGGCTGGAGGGTATAACTGAAAGCCGTGTGAGTTACAACCTTGTCTCTGAGAACTGAGAGAGTTTCCAGCACTGTAGAGACAGCCAAGTATGATTCCTGTAGAAAAGAGATCTATCAATCATTGTTTATCAGAAATAGACACAGAACCAGCGTATTTATTCTGTTTAAAACCAGATTATTTTCTCGATAAAAACATTCTGGTTTTGATTAATATTAAACTTTATTTTCATGTTTTGATACCTTTGTTAAACCTGAAAACATTCATAACATTTGTATTTCTGTAACCAATCAGGATAAGAAAGTTAATGTTTATTTATATAGAACCTTTCACAGACTACAGAGAGTCACAAAGTTCTTTACAAAAATGCACAAAGAACACAATACATACAGAAATAAACTGGTGCCAGCCAGGCCAGCTGACATCTTTGCTACACCTGCCGCCACCACACACACACACACACACACACACACACACACACACACACACACACAAACACACACACACACACACACACACACACACACACACACACACACACACACACACACATACCAAAAGAAGTCAACTTAACTGTACACTTCATGCCCTGGAAATTGTTAGCTAATGTATGTGATTCATACAACCTGACTTTGATCATTTGTAAATTAAATCACACCACGCTCGAAATGCCATTTGATTACTAAAGGTAATTTAACATTTATGTGTAAAACTATGAATAAAGGCTCACTCCTATCGTTCATTTATTGGACAGAAAAAATTCACATCAATCCTTCAATGAGCCAGCAAGGATAACCATCACTAGATTAATGTTTGTTTTTACTTTACGTATTCCTATGTTTAATAAGCTCTCTATTTTATATTGGATATTTTCAACCCATCTATTGAATTTAGTGCACTAGTTGATCTTTTCTTCATCAGAGAACAGCAAGCACTGCAGCCAACATATGGCCTTTTTTGACCTGCTGTATATTAGCCAGTCCCTAAGCTTGATGTATCATGAAACTGTTGACCTTTTGGGTTTTGTGATTTTTATTTTATTATTACAATTAAATAATAATAATAATATCCATCCATCCATTTTCTAACCCGCTTAATCCCTCATGGGGTCATAGGGGTTGCTGGTGCCTATCTCCAGTGTTCACCGGGCAAGAGGCAGGGTACACCCTGGACAGGTCGCCAGTCTGTCGCAGGGCAACACATAGACAAACAACCATTCACACGCACACTCACACCTAAGGACAATTTGGAGATGTCAATTAACCTAACAGTCATGTTTTTGGACTGTGGGAAGAAGCCAGAGTATGCAAAGGGAGAACATGCAAACTCCATGCAGAAAGACCCAGGGTTGGATTTGAACCCATAACCTTCTTGCTGCAAGGCAACAGCACTACCCACTACCCCACTGTGCAGCCCATAATAATAATATTAATAATAATGTTCATAGTGTTTTTTTTTCCTAATTCACCTCTTATATCTTTCAATCTTATGTAATTTTGTCTGTGTTGTGTGTACCTGCTTGTTGCTTAAATCCTATTTATTTCCCCATCGTGGAATAAATAAAGGATTAGCTAATGTTATCTTATCTTAAATAACACGTTTAATAGGATATATGTACTGGGTTCTTTCAAGGTCTTAATTACATTTTCTGTGTGGGCTCCAGTAAGATTTGATAGATAATATCTACTTTGAAAGTTAACATGAACTGCTGCTGAAGATGACCACTCTGATCTACCTGGATGTTCTCTGGAGGACTGAAACGCCTCAATCAGTGACGTCAGTCTGCTGGTCTGGGTCTGTCGGGACAATCAGAGAAGTTTCGTCTCCTCTCTCCGTTTCTGTGGCTCAGTGTTTTCTTGGTCATGGTTTTACACGTGCTTAGATAAATTTGTTGTGTTTACACTGAATTTAACCCGCTTTTTACAAAACATACAGCTCTATTTCATTTACGGTATTAAAATAAAGCCAAACGGTGCTTCTGTCCCTGTTCATATTTTTCCTCTGCTGCGGTCTCTCTCAGCAGCGCGGTTGTTTGTGTGTTGAGTTTGTGTGAGAGCAGAGTGGGCGGGCCAGGCTGAGCCTGCGTGCTGATTGGCTGGCGCTGCTGTAGGAGAGGGGAGGGGGGGCAGCAGAGTGCCGTGATACAGACTGCTGCTGCAGTTAGCGCGCATGCTGACTGACACTCTCATCACTTTAATGGTCAGTCAGAGTGTCAGTTTTGCCCCTCTCCCCCCCCCCCCCCCTCTGTCCTGGGCCCGGGACAACTGACCCGTTTGTCCCCCCCTGTCGGTGGGTGTGGTGCCAGAAGGAGGAGCAGAAAAAGAGGAGGCCATGCTGGGTAAATCTGTGGTCAGATGCTCCTGCTGCAGTTTGACGGTTCCTCAGTTTTGATTACAGAACGTGGGACATATACAACATTGAGCGAAAAAGCTAAGCAGATTCATCAGGAGTCGCCGTCAGTCAGTGTCTGCCTCTGGAGGCTGCAGCTTAGATCTAGAAAGACTAGATGTTAGAGCAGCAGACTGCCACCATCACTTCATAGAGTTCTTTTCCATCTACAGAACCTCCTCTGGAGCCATTTGGACCTCCCTTCAGCCCTAAACTGCTGAATAAAAGCCTCTCAGTGGAAACTGGAGCCATCAGAAGATTTAAGCTCGGAGTTTAATCCGTCTAGTTTCTGCAGACTTTTCTTTGCTCCGTTCAGCTTCCCTCAAGGTAAAATTGTTCTGTGGGTTCTACAGTTTAATCAGTTTTATTTATCTTTTCTTTTTTTAGTAAAGTCCCTCTAGATGACATGTTGGTAGCTGATGTTGTATAGATAAAGTGAATTGATTTGATCCAGACCACAGCAGCTTCAGACCATCACTCTACAAATGTCTCCATTCAGTCTCCTCCAATGAGAACTGTTCTGATCATTCAGAGCAACACAGGTTTTAATTTTAATTAATGATCAGTAAAGTGATAAATAACTAGACACTTCTTCAGTAAAAGCAGAGAGATGTTGGGAAGCCGACAAGCCAATGAAGTCTGGTTCCTGTAATCCAGAGGATCAGGGTTGAGGATTGGTGTTTTTCCTCAGGAGATCTGGAGCAAAGCCCAGAGTGACGGTTTAGAGACAGACTGGTGCAGCATTGCATCGTGGGATTGCTTCAGAGACATGCACGAACAGGATCAGGAATGTGGCAAAAGTGTTTTCTAAAGATGAGCCCATCATCTTTCTCTGTTTTCTTTCTGTTCCCATTTTAATTAAGACCAAAGGAGCTTCAAAGGAGCTTCAAAGGTGAATCTTGATGGAAGCTTTACAGTTTTTATTGATTGCTTTGACCTGTTTGAAGAAACTGGCAACCTCTCAGTTTTCATCATCACCACCTCAGCAGAACAAAAGACACCTCTTGCAAATGAATTAACCCATTCTCATTGGTTTGATACATTAAATCACCCTTTTGCATAACAGTTAACACAGATGTCATTAATGCAGTCCAAACTCCATTGCTTTAGCAATTCCTATAGAGGAATTCTTCAGTGCATGGAGATGGAAGGTATATGATCACTGTCCCTATGAGCAGATGCCCTCGCTCAATGCAATGACTGCTGCTGCCCATGATATAGATGCAGAGGCATGTCAAGGATGGATCAGGCATGCAAGAAGATTTTTCCCTTGGTGCATCACAAGGGAAAATATTGAGTGTGATGTAATTGAGGCCATGTAGCCTATTTGTCAAAAGAGAAGAGACTAGAAGAGACAGACAGCTGTAGTATCTTCTGTCGGAATATTTCATTTGTAGCCACAATCAGAAAAAAATAATGAATAATCAATTAAATTTGGATCACAGCATATCTAATTCTGGATCCATTTTTTGCAAGAATGCAAAGTTGAGTACTAATGACATTGACATGTAAGCTGTGTACAGTCTTTGGCTACAATGAACCAGCAATGCTGCACTGATTCACATTGAGTGTGGTATTTTATATTTTGTTGCCCCTTGTGTAATGAATGATTGGAAGGGCTCAAAAATGTGTGTGCAAGTTGTGTTGTTTGAAGGCAAAATTTGCTTTTGTCCATGTTTTAAATGTTTTGGCAGAGTTGGAGCCTTTTGCAAACAAAATGTGCATTTTTGACCATTGTCGCCACTGTTTAAGCCTCTGCATTAACTGTTTTGAAAAATGTGGGTTTTGAGTTGACTGCTGCGTCAAAGCAATCTATAAAAACTGTAATCAGTCTGTCCAGTAAAGAAAGGCAGGAAGCAAAGGAACTGCTGAGGTTCAGGAAGAAGTGGAGCTGTGCATAAAGTCGGTTTGGAAAATAGGTTGTGGTGATGTGAGGTGAAAAAAACACAGACTTGGAAACCCCTTGACATGAATCAAAGTGATTGTTTGTGTGGTGCAGCATGAACATGTATAAACTTACATAAAGTGTGTATAACTACATTATGTGTATGGTAGTATTACATGTGCTTGTATATTGTTTGCTCCTATAAGGTGAGTTAACTCCGGTCAGTGAGTCAACTAACATGTGATCATCTCTGGTTTCCTCAAGGCCTTCTGTGTCTGAAGAGCCATCAGCCATGATATCCAGAGGTCTGGATAAAATAAGAGGAGAAGAGGACATATTATGTGCATAACTGAAATTTTTAAAACACAAGGAAAAAATACAACTAAATTGCCTCTTTGTTCTGCCACAGCTAGGGAAGTGTAATGAAACTCATAAAGAGGTTATATCCTCACATTATTCTAAAACAGACACAGTATATAATCAAAATCACCTCCAAAAAATTTGAATGTACAACATGAAAACTTACTATTATTATTATAATTATTATTATTGTTATTATTATTATTATTATTATTATTATTATTATTATTATTATTATTATTATTATTATTATTATTATTATTATTATCTGAATACTAAAAATGTAATTACCACAATATTTGTAGCTACAAGCAAAAACATTATAATAAATGGACATTAAAAAGGTGGTTATCTCTTACTCAGATCATGAAGATCTTGTCTCATTCAGTTCTGTTACTTTCTCCTATTTTTTTATGAAGAACTTTCATATATCCAAACTGAGCAGTAAAAAAGCACACCTAAGCCCAGAAGTCTATGCTCATAAATCAGCAAAACAGCTTATAACTCTACTTATAATAACTATCTGAAATATAAATCAAAGGTCACCAATCAGTTCTAAAACATCTTTAGACAAAACCTTGTTGATCCCTGGAGAACCACCATACCAGATTAGCAAAAAAGTTTTCAATCATTCTCAAACATTTTATCTGAGTGTCTTTTACTCATGCGAGCAGCAACTCGTGGTCTTGTCTTATTTTATTGATTATTTTTTAACCTGGACACAAATCAAACATTTATCACAGGATCAGCCCGATCCAAATAAAATGAATTGATTAACGCACTTACCATAACACAGGGCAGCTCCCCATCAGTTGCCACAGGTTGTGACAACCATAGACATAATAGACCAGTTCACTGCTATTGTTTTCATCTGGGTTTTTCGTGCATGCGCGCCGGACTGGAAGGCAGAAGGCGAACACATAGCGGGCGCAACCAAAGGAAAATGACCAGTTCTCAACGTATTTTTCTTCTTTAGATAACGTATAACAAGATCATTTTAAGAGTAATTTGATGGTTAATGGTATCAGATTTATACAGCAAAAGCCTTAAGGGAAGAAGCGAGTCTGTGAAATGCTGGCCAAGGGTTCCGTACTGCGACCTATACAGCTACCTTATAAACATGGCAGGCCAGTACACACGAGAGAGCATGGAAGCATGAAACCACTAGACGGCTACAATTATTTTATATCGGCACATACGCATCAGCAACCTCCGCGACCCAATGAGGGATTAAGCGGGTCAGAAAATGGATGGATGGATGTTCAGACATGTTTGTGTAAAATCCGAAAGCGGAGTCGGACACACAGCGCCTCAGCAGATAGGAAGCACCGCCCGGTAGGTTAAAAAAAACATTGTTCACAAAGGATTATTTTGGTGTTTTTGTCTAATTAATCCTTTTCACAGACTCATGCCAGACGGTTTGCATACAATGTACATGTACGTATATTATTACAAAACGAACGTTTACGTCTTAACTTAAGTATATATCCTATATTTTTATTTATATCATTATTTAAGTAGAACAATGACCAGTGCAAAATTAAGTTCTATTTACCGGAGATGAAGTGTAGACTGCAAATTCTGTTGTGGTATGATGGCTCCCACAGTCCATTGGGATTGCCTGCCTGCCTCCTTTTCATTGGAATTATCCATTTCTTTCTTCTTATGTTTGAGAACTGTAATGAACTACTCATCAATGTACATATCTTTTCATCTTTCTGGTGAAAGGTTATTCCTTTGAGCCCTGACGTAAATAGTCCCTCGATTTAAACAAAAATAAGACGCACAGTGTTGAGGCATTAGTGTGTTCAGCTTGAATCAGCAGGATAGGGCAGCAGGTCGACCACCCCAAGATGGCGGCCGTTATTCCTGTGCAGCGACAGTCAATGCTGGGTCTACTCTTACATTATGTCTATGGTGACAACGAACTTCCACTTCTTCTTCTTCTGTTTTAAAAGTGGTGCGGTCTTCTCCTTCTTTGTGTTTTAATGGCAGCTGACATCCAAAAGGATCATTACTGCCCATCAGGTGGTGCGCTCTGTTTCTCATCTTTATATTATCAGCAGCTCAAACAGCTACCGTAACACCTGTTTCTGCACACAACAGCTCTATCGTAATTCAATTCAATTCAACTCAATTTTATTTATATGCCGCCAATTCATGAAACATGTCATCTCAAGGCACTTTACAAAGTCAAAATCAATCATATTATACAGATTGGTCAAAATTTTCCTATATAAGGGAACCAGTTTATTGCTTCACAGTCCTGACAAGCAGTATTCATTCCTGGAGAAGCGTAGAGCTACAGGGAGAGTCAACTGCATTGTCCATGGCTCTGCAGCAATCCCTCATACTGAGCAAGCATCAAGCGACAGTGGAAAGAAAAAAACCACCCATTAGCGGGAAAGAAACCCTCCAACAGAACCAGGCTCAGTATGGACGGTCATTTGCCTCGACCGACTGGGGGTTACAGAAGACCGAGCACAGACACAACAAGACAGACAAAAAAGCACAGAAGCAAACATTGATCCAATAATCTGTTCTACATTAGATGGTGATAGCAGGCGATCTGTCTTCTCTGGGTTATTTCACAGTTAACAGAACGTCAGACCAGGTGTACCTACTATGAAGAAAAAAGAGAGAGAGCAACAAGTTAATGCTGACAACAGTAATTTCAATGTAATGCAATGCAAAACTGGAGAAGAGTAGAAGTCAGTAGAGTGAGAAAAATAGGCCCTGGTGTCCTCCAGTAGCCTAAGCCCATAGCAGCATAACTATAGAGGTAGCTCAGGGTAACATAAGCCACTCTAACTATAAGCTTTGACAAAAAGGAAGGTTTTAAGATTAGTCTTAAAAGTAGACAGGGTGTCTGCCTCACGGACCAAAACTGGGAGTTGGTTCCACAGGAGAGGAGCCTGATAGCTAAAGGATCTGCCTCCCATTCTACTTTTAGAGACTCTAGGAACCACCAGCATACCTGCAGTCTGAGAGCGAAATTCTCTGTTTGGAACATACGGTGTAATCAGAGCTCTGATATATGATGGAGCTTGATTATTAAGGGCTTTATACGTTAGTAGAAGAATTTTAAATTCTATTCTTGATTTAACAGGAAGGGAAGCTAAAATTGGAGAAATATGATCCCTCTTGTTGATTTTCATCAGAACTCTTGCTGCAGCATTTTGGATCAGCTGAAGACTTTGAACTGCAATTTGTGGACTCCCTGATAGTAAAGAATTACAATAGTCCAGCCTTGAAGTAACAAATGCATGGACTAGTTTTTCAGCATCACCCCTGGACAGAATGTTTCTAATTTTGGCAATATTCCTGAGGTGAAAAAAGGAAATTCTGGAAACCTGTTTAATATGGGATTTAAATGACATGTCTTGGTCGAAAACAACACCAAGATTTTTTTACTTTATTACCAGAGGCCAAGTTAATGCCATCCAGATTAAGTAATTGATTAAGAAGTTTATTTTTTGAGGACTCAGGTCCAAATAATACAACTTCTGTCTTGTCAGAATTTAAGTGCAGGGAATTTAAAGTCATCCAGCTTTTGATGTCATCAAGACATGCCTGCAGTCGAAGTAACTGATTGGATTCATCAGGATTTAAATATAGCTGGGTGTCATCAGCATAACAGTGGAAATTAATCCCATGCTGTATGATAATTTTGCCAATCGGAAACATATATATAGTAAAGAGAATTGGTCCAAGGACTGAACCCTGTGGTACTCCTCAAGTGACCGTAGAGTTGAAGAAGATTTATTATTAACATGAACAAACTGGAATCTGTCCGACAGATAAGATTTAAACCAGCCTAATGGTTTCCCCTTAATCCCTACAGTATGCTCCAGTCTTTGTAGGAGAATATTGTGATCAACTGTGTCAAATGCAGCACTGAGATCTAACAGGACAAGTACAGACACAAATCCTTTATCTGAGGCCATGAGAATATCTTTAGTGACCTTCACCAGAGCTGTTTCAGTGCTATGATGAGCTCTGAAGCCTGACTGAAACTCCTAAAGTAGGTCATTACTTTGTAAATGTTCACATAGTTGATTAGCAACTACTTTCTCAAGAATTTTAGATAAAAAAAGAAGATTAGATATAGGTCTGTAATTTACTAATTTATCTTGATCAAGAGATGGTTTCTTAAGTAAAGGGTTAATAACAGCTACTTTAAAAGCCTGTGGTACATATCCATTTAATAAGGATAGATTAATCATGTCTAAAATAGGACCACTGATCAAAGGGAATACCTCCTTAAACAACTTGGTTGGGATTGGGTCCAACATGCAGGTAGAAGCTAAAATTTTAGATAGCTCAGAAAGCTCTATTGCCTCTAAACAGTTCAAACACTGCGCGGGTTCTAAAGATTCCTCCAGCACTGCCTCACTTACTGAGGATGATGTAATCATGTTTGGGAGGATGCCAATTATAATATTTTAAATGGAATCAATTTTATTTATGAAGAATCCCAAAAAATCAGTACTGCTAAGAGCTAAGGGAATGGATGGATTAACGGAGCTATGACTCTGTATAAGTTTGGCAATGTACTGAAGAGAAATCTAGGATTATTTTTTTTCTCCTCAAGTAATGATGAAAAATATGCTGCTCTAACTCTGTGAAGGGTCTTGTTATACAACAATAGACTGTCCCTCCAGATTAGGTAGGATTCCTCTTGGTGTGTAGAGCGCCATTTTCTCTCTAATTTCCTAACATTGTGCTTCAAGGAACGCAGCTGTGAATTAAGTCAGGGAGCCAGCTTCCTTTGAATAATCACCTTCTATTTCAAGGGAGCTACATTGTCTAATGCAGAACGCAAAGACGAAGTCATACTGTTTACAAAGACGTCGATTTGTGAATGGGAAGAAACAACATTGCTGCTATCTGCAGGGTATTTCTGCAATACTGATGATATTAAAAGGGGGACAGACTCTTTAAAGTTTGATGCAGCATTGTCCGATAAAGATCTACTATAATGGAACCCTCTTTTGTGGGTTGAGAACTCAGTTAGATTAAACTCAAATGTTATTAAAAAATGATCAGATAAGACAGTGTTGTGAGGAAATGCTGTTAATTATTCACAATCAATGCCATATGTCAGCACAAGGTCTAAAGTATGGAGCCGAGAGTGGGTCGGTTTATGCTCATTTTGAGCAAAACCAATTGAATCTAGGATAGTTTTAAGGGCTACACTAAGGTTATCACATTCTGTGTCAACATGAATTACCCGCTATAATAACCTTGTCAGTGTTTAACACCAAATCAGATAAGAAGTCTGACAGGTGATCCAAAAACTGAGAGCAAGGGCCTGGTGGACGATACAAAACAACAAACAGAAGAGGTTTTATTGCTTTGCAATTTGGATGAGGGAAACTGAGGGTTAAATGTTCAAAAGAACTGTAGTTATTAGTTGGCCTGGGACTAATTAATAAATCAGACTGAAAGATGGTTGCCACTCCTCCTCCTCTTCCCACAGATCTGGGAATGTGGAAATTTGAATAATTGGATGGAGTTGACTCATTTCAATCAATTCATTAACTAACAAAGTCTTTGGAGGGAGAGACCTTATATTTAATAGACCACATTTAATTGTTTATTTTTTGGTTCAAGGTGAGCTGTATTGATTTTTATTAGATTTTTATGATTTGTTCCTTTTAGATCAGTTTTTTATCTGTTAAATTTTGGCCGTGGGAAAGACACCGTCTCAATAGGATAATGGATGGGTAACAGTACATAAGCTGCAGAGAGGTGTGTTAAACTATGGCTCTGCTTCCTTGTCTGGACCCTGGGTTGTCGGCATTTAGGAGAACTAATAAATCCGGCCAAACTCCTAGAAAGAAGAGCTGCACCATCCAAAGTAGGATGGATGCCGTATCTCCGGATCAGACCAGGTCTTCCCCAGAAAGTTTGCCAGTTATCAATGTAGTCCACGTCGTTTTCAGGACACCACCTAGACAACCAGCGGTTGAATGATGACATGCGGCTAAACAGGGCAAAATCTGCTGAAATCACCTGCCGCATGCCGAGGACTTGACTGCAACCGGGTCTGAGACCACTGCAGGGCCTCTGAAATAATCAACGAAAGAATCAACGGTGGTGCACTGCTCTTCCTTGGATGGTCAAAGTGAACCGGACTCACACGAGGGACCAACAGGTTCGGCAGGGAAATCACAGGGGAAGCTAAGTGCTTGTTTGGAAAGCTTGTGTAATGTGTACACTGTGTTTTTAAACACATGGAGCTACAGAATAGTTCCCCGCTAGCATGTTGATACCATGCCATTGCCGATGTAATTCAAGTGTGTTTTAACAAACATTATCTGCATAAGAGTTTTATACATTGATGGGATATTAATGTTTATGTTATCTGGCTCCCTCATTATGGCTAAAAATAAAGCTGAAGTTTTTAAAGTTAGCAGCAAAAAATCTGCTAGCCAAAATGTTATTCAGTTTCTGGTAACTTCCGGTTCGTGGATAGGCATTAAAAGGTTTGTTTAAATCTTAAAGCTTGTTCGTTTCGCTCCTCCATAGTTCGATAGTGCTATGAGCGTTATTACTGCATTAATTTGGAATATTATTGTCGATTTAAAGCCGTTTTGTTTAACTTCAGGAGTAGCTGATTTTAGCGACCAATCACTCCAGCGACCTCTCGATTCCGGAGGTATAATGGGATTGATAAAATCGAGCGTCCCTAAAGTTAATGATTTTACTGAGCAAATCATTCTTTAAAATGTTATTTCCTCAACTAATGTTTTGTGTAACTCAGAATTTGCATGGTGAATTGGTTGAAACACATACCAAATGTTGTTCAGAATTAGTGAAGCTACTTTAACATTCCATTTTCTTAAGTCAGAGCTGCAGTGAACCAGGATTTACTGAATCATTCTGATGATGATCAATGTACATAGCTCCTCAGCTTCTTTTTATCTTTATTTTGCTCAGTAGTTTAGTTCAGTTTTACTATCCTTGTAGAGAGTATTTATTGATTGAAATATAGTGTTAATTCAGATAAAAAGCATTACATAGTGATGTTCTCTCGATGTTAATTTATTTCTGTTAATAAATTCTTGAACTCGAAGAGAAGTTGTCTCTCCTTTATTCTATGTGTTTGCAGAGTTTGCTGTTAAAAGATCACCAGTGCTCGAATCATCCCTTTCATCTATTTCCTGATATCAACTCTAGAGCTTATATTCACCAGACAATTAACCTTCTTTTTTTTTGGCTACAACTTTACATTTCGGCTACAACTTTATGTTTAACAAAGTATTTGAAACAAACTCTTGGTGTTGTATGAATTACCGAGTCCGGCTCCTAAGATTCATTACACAGAGATCTTTTTGAAGAGATTCTGACAATCAGCACATCTCCCAGTCAGTTACCAGGACACCTCAGATTTTTTGCTGGAGTTAACATGGTGGGAAACTTATTTAAATTATATTTTGTAACATACAGGTGAGTTATGATGCTGCTGCTGTCAGGAAGTGTCTTGAAGTTTTTTCTTTTGCAAGTTGGAACAAGGCCAGGAGGGAGGTTTACTGTTGAGCCAGGAGGAGGCTGTATTTCAACACTGCTTGTAATGGAATCATATAGAACAGACGAAATGTGCAATCAGGTTGAGCTCCTAAGGCTAATTTTTTTTTTTTTCTACAGAAAAGTGCTTCAACACATCGCTCTGTTCTCACTGAAACACGTCAAAGAGTAACTTCAAGTAGCCACAAGGGACTACAAGACAAACCTGAATAAACTTGTGAAAAATAGAGATTGTCAAGTGTCCCACTAAGGCCTTTAGGGACCAAAGTAAGAAAAAGAAGATTAATCAGATTAAACATTTAACAAAGTCTGATGGTTTCTCACATCATTGCCTCCTTTCATGTTTTCTGATGTTGCTGCATTACAAAGTTTGACTAAATGTCTTTTTAACATGTAAGAAATGTTGGAAAACACTGAAATAATTAAAGATTATGGTGTAAAAAGGAAATGTTCTTAGTAAACCCTGGACTGAAGATGTTTTATGGTGTTGAAATAAAGACGTTATGCTGCAGGTTGTGATGGAAAACTGACATAAAACTGCTTTATTAATATTGCTGTACAACAACTTGTTTTGTCCATGAGTTAAATAAATGATTAATATATCCAGAGCAGATAATCAGATATGTTTCTGTTTTACACTCAAGAATATTCACAATGATAACATGAGCAGCTGAAACAGATGTACCAGAGACTTTATACTGATTAGACTGACTTAATGGGTTTCAGAGCAAGAACCATCGTCTCCATCACACAGAGACCAGATTGTTATTCAGCTAAATGTCATTGTGACAGTTTTCCTATTACTACTCCCGTCCCTGTTCTATTATTAAACACTGCAGTTCTGTAAAAGTGAAGCTCCTTCTGTAAACAAATTTTCCAGGAGAATCAGCAGATAAGACACAATAACAACACTGCAGCTCTGCAACAAGAGGCTGTTTTTTCCTCCCAGATCATTTTCCACCGATTCAGACCATAAAGAAACATTGATCTCAAACAATGACTAACTGGTTTTGTAGTTCAGGATGTCTAAGAAAAGGAGCCTGTTGTTGTGTCTGGAGTTTACAAACCTAAAGAAACATGTTATCGTCCCTCATAGTTCATTATGAGTTCAGCCTAAACTAAGAGATAGTGTAGGATATAATAATTCTCTATAATCTAGTAAACAGTGAGGCTGTCTGAGGAGATAATGTTTGTTGAATCAAAGAACGGAGGTCTGGCTGTCGATCAGAGTTAAGATAACCTTTGAACTCTGAAAACACTTTTATATTTTTGATGCAACGATAGTGTTTGATCAAGATTTTATTTTCTCATCTAATTTATTGCAACTGTTTTCAAGAGATTAATACTGAGAAGTCACTTTAAAATATGTTTATTTATTAGGATCCCCAATAGTTTCCACTAATCTTCCTGGGGTCTAATTGAAACACTTTAACATTAACATACGACATGCACATAATTTATCACATTTTATGAATTACATACACAGACTTCAATTTAGGTTAAGAATTAAAACGTCAGATTTCAGCGCTCTTTTAAAAGAAAGTTTGCTTTTTAAATCTTTAATGTTTTTAGGTAACTTATTCCATTCCAAAACAACAGAAGTTCGCAACAAGTTTGTCTTATAATTAATTTTGTATTAATGAGTTATCAGGTAAAATGATTATGTATCCGATCAGAATAAATAAGCTTATCATAAAATGATTCAGATCTCCCTGTTAGTATGACTTTGTTTAAAAAATAATAAACTATAATAAAATAATAAACTATACTGCAAACTAACCTTCAGGAGAAGCCACAATAAAGTGAGGTGTATTTCATTGATACCTGCAGAAAAGGACATGTTAGCACAAAGCAAAATTAAAAAGAATTCTAAAATAAAAGGAAGCAATGTTTTAATGTTGGTTTTTTCATGGAGAACAACAGTATTTGTGCTCAGTGAACAAAACTGTCTCTGGTGAATTTGCCCCTGCTTGACAGGAATGCAAACCTTGGTATGTCACCAATTAGAAAAGAACAAGATCATACCTGTTCAGTTCTTGCAATAAAAAGAAGTGTGGATGTTTTCCACTCTTCCAGTCATGACATGATCTGTCTGCAGAGCTGCACCCAGGACTGCTGCTGCTTTCTCTTTGCTCCTCTTTCTCTTCTTCAGTCTCCTGGAGCAGCGAGGATTGTTGGACTCACAGCAACAGAGGAGACGGTGAGTATGTCTGCTGTGTTTTACTGCTTGATGTCTTTATGGATCCATTTGATTTCATCCATGCTTTCCTACCTCCATCAGCCAGAAACAAACCTTCATGAGGACTTAGTAAACCCTGCTTTAACTGATGTGGTTCTGGTCCAGTAGAACCCAGCTGGGCTGCTGCTGATTTCTCCCCTTTATCAAGTCCTGACTCAGCAGTTTTGCTCTTTATGTCCAAGTTTCTGACTGAAACCTCAGAGTTCAGAGAGAAAGTGTTTTGGTGAGCAGCAGTGTCAGATAAAGAGGTTAATAATGAGGATTAGCTGCTGAATGACTGGATGAAGTCAGACTGTAGATGTTGCTGGTTGTGTGTTGCTGATGCTGGAGCTGATGTGTTGCTGACTCTCCTCCTCTGTCTCCTCTCACAGCGAGAAGATGATCTGCAGGATCCTGCTGCTCATCATCCTCAACTCATGTCTCTGTGGTCAGTTTCCATCTTCTCTTTGTTCAGTCTAAAACAATCAATAATCAGTGAAAAGTCTGTCAGTGAAGGGAACACTTCAATCCTCCAGCTGCATCTGATCAAGCAGTTTGACTTGAAGAGCATCAAGCAGAGCTCTGACAGCACAGAGAGCATCATGGGACAGAAAGCTCTAGAGATGTAGTTTAAAGACTCCCATGTTCCAGTTCTCAGTGTGTCTGCTCCTCTCTTTCCCTCTCTGTCTCCTCAGCAGCAACATTTGTAGTGAATGTGACACAGAGCTCCTATAAGGTAGAGGAGAACCACAACATCACTCTGGAGTGGACCTTCACCACCAGACCTGATCGACCCTGGAGGGAGTACCAAATCTACTGCAGAATTGTAATTCCTAGGAAAATATTAATCTGGTATAAGCTCCTAGATGGTGTTGAGGTGGAAGAGCCTCATGATGAAGAGTTTTCAGGACGAGTCCAGCTTGACAAAGACGTCCTCAGAGAAGGAGAAGTCAGACTCCATGTGTCCAGACTGAGGACTGAAGACTCTGGAGAGTATGTGTGTCATGTGTCGGTTGATGATGGTTCTGGTTATGTTACGGGTTATGCACCCTGTCAAGTCAACGTCTCTGGTGAGTAGAACGTTTTATAATTTTCACTGATAGTTAAAATCCAGAGAACTGTGTTGATGAGCAAATGTCTCCATCTAATAGATGAATAAGATTTATAAACTGTATCCCAGTTTTTGAATATGAATAATTAATTAATAGTTAATTATTTCAAGCTTTATCAACTGTTCCCTTTGTTATTCTGCTATTTGTTGTGAGAAACAGAATCCTTTCTAAATATCGTCACTGTGTTTATTATCGTTTTCTACTTCCATGAATAAAACTGACCCGTTTATCTCCACAGGAGCAAACTCAATTACAAGCAGACCTGGAAACCTGATCAGAACCATTGGAGGACTGCTGCTGTTTCTATCTGTGAAGCTTTTTCTGCTTTAATATTTGCTTCATGCAGAGTTTTCATTGCAGTGACTGATTCCAGCAAATCATTGAATGTTTTCCTGAACTCCTGAAGCTGACTTCAGCAGCAGCTTTTCCACTTTCTGATGAGGATCATCATCTGCTGTCAGATGGTTATTAGTCAGACTGGTTTCAATCTGCTGATCAGTCAGTGTGCCCTTGAGCAAAGCTCTCAACCCCCAGTTGCTCACCGGTAGTTTAACAGGAAGTGTTTCTGTTCTGTCTTGTTAAGGTTCTGCAGTGTTCTTCTTATTTCTGTGAAAATATAAAAACATATTTTTTCAAACCTTTTGCACAAACAAATAAAAACTTAACAATCACATGAAAAGAGTCTATTGTTCATATGTTAAAATTTCACTTTATTTAAACAAGCACAGTTGCTCAGTATTTTTCCTTCTTGCTCAGAGAGAGAAATGGAGCTAAAGCGGAAATTCAGACTGAAAAAAATCATTGCTTACCTCCATCAATCAGGGACTCATTCGCCTCCGACGCAAGCCAATCAGCTTTGAACTGCTCCTCCTCGAAGCCAATCAGCGTCCTGGATCCGTCTTAAAAGAACTTTAACTCCAGCTCAGCTTCTACCCAGCAAGCAAGCAGTCGCTGTGCGATGTCTGATCTGGACTCTGATGACTGGATTCAACCCACCTCCATCCCCTTCTCCACCATCATAGCAGCTCCATCTGGCTTTCCTATGTGCTCCTACAACCTTGTTCCTATTAGAGTGTAATTCCTCCTGAACTCTACAGAATTCGCTGTCATATCTCAATCGGTCCGACAGAAGACCGCCATGTTGAGCCTGGTTCTGCCAGAGGTTTCTTCCCAAAGGGGAGTTTTTCCTCTCCACAGTCGCTTCAAGCTTGCTCATCATGGACAGTCATGCAAACCTGTGTTTATCAAATTGGACATCTAGCTTAAACAGATCATCATACGGACTAAACAAACTTCTTCTATCTCCACTCCACCACCAGTTTCAGGCCTGGGGGATAATTCCTATTCTCATACACCTGCTTATTCATATTGAAGTATAATTCAGCGTAAATGTTTCCTGCCGAGGTCTGAGCGCCAAAGTCTTAAAATATTGTATCAATAAATTATTCTATTTGCCTCTCCTTTCCTTGTGAGTTTTTCAGATTGAAATAAAAAAAGTGAAACTAAAAATATTAAATTGTATATTTTAGTGTTAAAGAGAGGGATACATTTCAGGAAAATCTGATCTGACTGATTTGACAGAAATGAAGAAAGGGAAACTTTTAGGGACAATAGAGCAGATAAAACATCATTTATTTTTTAGGTTTCTTGTTTTATGGACAGACGATTTGGTTGAAATGTGGAAATTTTATCTTTCAATGTTTAAAGAGATATACTTTAAAAATATGTTTTTCCACCACAACCTGCAGCCTGACATCTGATTTATTAATTAGCCCCAGGCTGTCAGGGTTTTGTTTACCGACGAACTCAGGAAGCGCACACAGGACTAAAGTTTAAGAGTTTTATTTAAATTAAATATGCTGGATGATGAAGACCGGAGGTACAGGACTGCAGAAGGTCAGGGATGTAGGTGATGGCAGGATCTGACGGCCCTGAGAGAGAGAGTCCACACTCACTAAGTGCTGCTCGGCTAGCAGGCCTCATAGCAACACCAGGACTCTGAGCAGAACTTCTTCTGGGCGGCTAGTCAGTTTAGCAGTTATCAGGATACTAGTGATGTTACGTGATGAGCCGAGGCTTCGAGGCGTGTGTCGAGTAATGGAGGGGGAGTTTCCGTAAAACGCGTATCGAGGCTTGCTTCATTTAGGGGAGGAGCCGAAAACGATGACGTCTGAAGCCTCGCTGCCCGGCTGTACCACGTGACTGCTTCGGGAAGTGGCTCGTGATTTTGCCAGATGACCGGTGTTTATTTTATAATTTTGGAAACTGCTACCGATTAAAGTAAATTTTAAAACCTTGAGTTGAGTTTTTTTAATTTTTGGTTTTAACTGAGAAATCTGTCGGACGTCACGTGACAGTGTTCAGCCCAGCCTCCCTTCGCTGCATTGCGCGCTCCCGACACAGGGGAAACAGATTTCCATGGGGGAACAGAATTGCGCACAACACCGGGACTTCACTCCTGAATCACCTCAAAGTAACGGGTTTCTCCCCTTTTATTTCTTTTTCACCCACAGGGTGTTTAGAAGTGCCTGGGCAAGTGTAGGAACTTTGTAGGTGTAGGTTAATGCTTTTTACTCCACAACGAAGTTGGATTTATTTTGCTGAATATTTTCTTTGTATGTGCATGCATTTGTGAAAGTGACTTGGCTGTTGTTTGTTGTTTGTGGTCCGTGGAGACTCCGCTGTGAGTCAATTCTTCAACTTTTTCATCCTTTTCCTCTCTCTTTGTTCCATCTTTGCTTTGCTTATCAGCGGGTGCAATCTTTTTGTCCAAGCTCAGTTTGCGGTCTCCGTTTAAACTCCCCAGTTGGAATATGAACAACTTAAATCTATAATTAGAAATAAATATAAGCATATTGGTTTACAAATCCCAACTAATATATTAGAGTTCCTAGATTTAACCCCCCCCCCCAAACTACTGTCTAAATCAGGGGTGTCAAACTCATTTTGGTTGAGGGGCCGCATACAGCTTAATCTGATCTCAAGAGGGCCACACGAGTAAACTCATTGCAAGATTAAATAGAACTAATAAATGTGGACTTGTTGTTGATTTTTATATTAAGTTAATTTCACTTTTACACAATATATTATGAATAACCTCAGCGTTTTTAAGAAAAGTATGTGCAATTTCAACAATACTTTTACTCAGTTAAACATTTACTTGTGCATTATGCATAAGAACTGATCACAGTGATTATACAATGTTGAAAAACATTTATTCACATTTTTTGGAACTTAAAAACACTGTCCTGCATGACAAAATACATCAAACAGATAAAAATTAAGAAATTATTTGAATTTTTCCACACCTGAAGCTTAATCTGCTAATTAAAACACAGCGTGGACAATATAGGAACTGCATATTTTCAATTAAACAAAGTACATGTTTTTTTCAATAATTGTTTTATCATTCTCTTCCATTTATCTTGTCCACTTGTGAAAGTCAAATCTGATGAGCTCTTTTTGGCATCTTATTGCCACATTGCCAGACAGGACACTGAAAAAAAAAAAAAATAAATAAAAAAAAAATGCATTTAGCCACAGGGCCGGACTAAATTGTTCGGCGGGCCGGATCCGGCCCGCGGGCCGTATGTTTGACACCCCTGGTCTAAATCATACAGGACACTGACTAAAATAGATGATTCAATATCTCTTCCTATTATGAAATGGGAAAAGGATTTATCAGTCACCTTTGAACAAAACGTCTGGGCTCAGACATGTCTAAGAACTTTGAAATTGACTAGAAACACCAACTTACAACTAATTCAATACAAAATCCTTCACAGAGTACACTACACAGGACAAAGATTATTCAAGATGGGTTTGGCACAATCTAATATCTGTCCTCACTGCATAGGCAATCATCCTGATAATTATATTCATGCGTTATGGTTATGCACACCAGTCCAGAGGTTCTGGACACATATGTAAGGACTTATCAAAGTGCCGGAGCTGTAAAATTACACCTTCCCCATCAGTTTGCTTGCTCGGTAATTTTGAGGAAAGTCCTCTGGAAAAAGAAATAGTTTACATGGTTTTCACTGCATTATGTATCACAAAGAAAACTATCCTCATGAATTGGAAAAGTAAAGAAAATCTCAGTATAAATCAGTATAGAGATCTTTTGTTGGATCATATTAATCTTGAGACAGCATCTGCATCCACATCTGATTGGTCTCTTTGGGCTCCTCTGATCAACACCATCACTTAGTGGAATAGGGGGCGGTGGGTTGCTTCCTGCAGGGTGCAGTGGCTGGATGGAGGGGTTCCTGGGGCTCTGGGGGCACTCGGAGTGGGGCGCCTGGTGGGTCTGACTCCAGGGTCTGTTGCCCCCATCTGGGAAGGGCTTGAGAGGCCTACGGGCGGCCTACAGCAACCGCTTGCTTGGACCTTCCTTCATCCCTAAGCTGCTGGATAAAAGCCTCTCAGTGGAAACTGGAGCCATCAGAAGATTTAAGCTCAGAGTTCAATTCGTCCAGTTTCTGCAGACTTTTCTTTGTGCCAATCAGCTTCCCTTAAGGTAAAATCACATTTATTAAACTATTAACAAAAGGAAAAATAAAAAATAAACTCTTCGTAGTAATAATCTCTGGAAAATTCCAAGCATTATTAAATTGGTATCTAGAAATCTCAATTCAATTCATTCCCAAAATGAGAAGCACATTTCTGACTCTTTTGAAGACTACAGTGAAATGAAGCTGATTTATTTTATTAATAAATTGAATTTATCAGCCAACCTTCTGAAAATAAAAACCGACACATCCAGTGGGTGTTACAGTAGCAGTCAACGTAGAACCTAGCAATTACTCCTTTTACCAGCTGCTTATTTCAAAGGACCAAGGAAATTAGATCAAAATCAGCCTACATACCATCAACTCTAATCAAAACACAAATCTGAGGCTTTTTGCTTCTGAAATTCCTGAAGGACTCAGTCATAGCAGCAGATTGTTCCTGTAAATCAGCTGAGTTCTTGTAACTGAGCTGCTCCTCACATCTGCAGTGTGTGAGATTACACATATATCGAGATCAGGAACTGGAAAATAAATACAACTGCGCTATTATGTACTTGTTTAGTGCGTTCGAGTGTACGAGTTTACAATTAATCTTTGAATTTTATACCAGTAAATTATTCTTTACATGTTCATATAATATATAATTTACATGTATGCATATATAACAGCAGAGAAAACCTTTATCTAAAATCTAATGCATAGGAGGAAAATTATGATGTAAAATTACGATTACAATTTATTGTTTATATTAAATGTAGTCCATGATCATCTCCAACTTGACTAACTCCTAACTGGTCTTCCAGCTGCTGCTGTAAGCCCTCTTCAAACGGCGACTGTGACTCAGTGGATAGAGTAGATTTAGGGTTTCATTCCAGCTTTCCCCTGTCACATGTTGATGTGTCCCCAGGTAAGGCACTTAACCCCAAGTTACCTATATATATATATATATATATATATATATATATATATATATATATATATATATATATATATATATAAAACACATTGGCCCTTCTTCAATCAACCTATAACAACCCCTCACTGTCTGTTCCTGGAGCATCAGTGGTGACCTTTAGCTGCCTGCATCCAGTCCAGATCCCTGATGTTGGCCTTCAAGGAGCTCCATCCACCTGGAAGCTATAAGAAAGGCTTCTGTCACTGCGGTCAGTTAGCAGCGTCTACGCGACGCTCAAGACCACCAAAATATTTCTCATGGTTTGCTCCATGATGGAGGAACCCTACCAGAACCAGCCCCACCCATCTTAAAGATGTTTCTTTATTTCTTATTTTTTGTAAAGTCGCTTGAGATTACATGATGTGAACTGATGTGCTATAGATAAAGTGAAGTGGTTTCAGACCACAGCAGCTTCAGACCATCACTCTATGAATGTCTCTATTCAGTCTCTTCTGGTCAGAACTGTTCTGATCATTCAGAGCAACACAGGTTTTAATTTTAATTTATGATCATTAAAGTGATAAATAACTAGAAGCTTCTTCAGTAAAAGCAGAGAGTTGTTGGGAAGCCAACAAGTCGATGAAGTCTGGTTCCTGTAACCCAGAGGATCAGGGTTGAGGATTGGTGTTTTTCCTCAGGAGATCTGGAGCAGTGGGAGGGTTTGAAGGGTTTAGTGTTGGTGGGGAGATCTGATCACTGTTCATGTAGATTTAGCAGAAAACAACAGTCCCTCCACCTTTGGAGGCTTTCTGTCTGCTGCTGATGGGAATCTCCTACTAACCTGTTTGCACCTTTAACTGGGTTATTTGTCTCGTCATTAAACTGAACTTTGATCACTTCTGACTCTTTGGGTTTAATTTCTGACATCTGTGTGTTGACCTTTGACCTTGTGTGGTTCAAGGCCAGAGGTGAATCACAATAAAAATCTGCTTTATTGGCAGAAATTGTGTTTAGAAACATAAAAAGTATGGATTCCAAAAAAAAAAAATGCACCCATCAAAGTGAAAGCAGTTATTTATTCACAAGAATAATTAATGTTTGCTGTTTTAACAATTGTGAAAAGTTGGAACAAACAGTGGAGCTCTTTGATCAACCAGAGGAGAGAGAGAAATCCTCGTGACTCAGTTTGAGTTTGTTGAACCGTGACTGAAGAAGGAAGATCTCAGGTGGGATTATGACATGATTGATTAGTTGACAAACAGGGGGAGAATGCTGTAACATTCCTCTGTGACATGTGGAAAACACCATTGGCATGGCAAATGTGTTGACGTTCATTCAGCCACATCCAGGCAAAACGGTCAAAAAGGCTTGCAATGCTTGACAAACATCTAAAAACTTTGTTCAGGAAGTTTTTATAATGGCTCTTCCTGTTCAGTTGACAGACTTTAAGAGAAAGCGCAGATGGTGCCTTCTCTTCCAGTCTGACGTGATCTGTCTGCAGAGCTCCTATCAGGACTGCTGCTGCTTTCTGTTTGGTCCTCTAAACGGTTTTCAGGCTCCTGGAGCAGCGAGCATCGTTGGACTCACAGCAACAGGGGAAACGGTGAGTATGTCTGCTGTGGTTTACTGTTTGATGTGTTTGTCGGTTAGTTGGAGCTAAGGCCAGAACACGCTGACCCAGCACATATTCCACCTACGTTTTATAGACTAGTTCACGCGTGACGTCAGCGCTACATCCGGGTCCCGCGGGTAGGCAAACAGTACTGTTCTCGTCTACTACATGACAAAACGGGTGATTCAGAGCGTACTTTTAGTAAGTTTATTTTTGGAATCTAAACAATGCCTACGACTTGTTGTGCTGTCGGTTGCACAGAGAGGCATTCCAAATCGTTGGATGTACGTTTCTGTCGTTTACCGAAGGACGAAGAAAGAAGAAAGAAATGGATAATTTCAATGAAAAGAGCGCAGGCAGACACTCCCTGGGGGGGCCATCATACTACGACAGAATTTGCAGTCTACACTTCATCTCTGGTAAATACAACTTAATTCTGCTCTAGTCATTGTTCTACTTAAATAGCGGCGGAGGGGAGGTGGCAATCGCTACACGGGGCCGGAGAAGCGGCTGCTGCTCCAGACAGCGGCTCCATTACGCCCCTGTTTACGTGCGCTAGTATGTCTGTGTTTACGCTGCAATGTCGCCGACACCCCCACCCATTTTAACAAGACAAAAACACCAAAATAATCCGTAGTGAACAATGTTGTTTTTAACCTACCGGGCGGGTCTTTCTCTCTGCTGAGACGCACTCGGCCTGTGTTCGACGCCGCTTTCTGCTGTTACACAAACATGTCTGAACATCCATCCAACCATTTTCTGACCCGCTTAATCCCTCATGGCGTCACGAGGGTTGCTGGAGCCTTTTTCCAGATATAAAATAATTGTAGCCGTCCAGTGGTTTCAGGGGCTTTCATGCTCTCTCGTGTGTACTGGCCTGCGTGTTTATAAGGCAGCTGTATATGTCGCGGTACGGAACACTTGGCAGCATTTCACAGACTCGCTCTGTCCCTTCAGGCTTTTGCTGTGTGGATCTGGCAATCTGATACCATCAACCATCAACTTACTCTTAAAACGATCTTGTGATACGTTATCTAAAGAAGAAAAATACGTGGAGAACTACTCCCTACTTGCGTCCGCCATTGTGTTCACTTTTTGCCTACCAGTCCGGCGCACATGTGCGAAAAACCCGAATGAAAACAATAGCAGTGAACTACCCTATACATTTATTAAAATCTTAAAATGAGCCTTGCCCCTTCCTTCTTTTAAAACCTTATATTCCTCTTATGTATTGCTTTTCAAAGTCTATTATATTATGCCTTCTTCCAAATGGACTGGTTTGTGATGAATCATCGGTGTTACATGCAATTTCATGTTTTTTTATTTTACCTAAGGCTAAAATCAGTGATAGAATCTCTGCTTTGTTTCTGTTTGCGGCAAAACCGCAGCAAAATTTCTCTTTGGCTGCTCCAGTTCACATAGCATATAATAAAGGCAAAAAACGACTGACAAACAAACATGCAACGAACAATGGTTACAGTTTTTTTGCGAGCAGGAAAGTCACAAATAAAGATAATGAGGTAGTAGGGTGCTTATAGTACATTGATAATTTGAGGCTTTGTTTACAGCAATGTGTATTTAGATATTCTGAGACAATAGTGTGCAAGTAGGTAGTAACATTATGGTGATTGTAATGTATGACGGCTAGTAAGAGTGGGGTGATTTAAAATTGTTGGACCACTGTCTCCCATCAGGGGGCGATTGCCCTCACAGCTCTGGGGAAGAAGCTGTTTCTAAGTTTATTTGTTTTGGCTTTGAGGCTTCTGAAGCGTTTACCTGATGGGAGAGGAGCAAACAGCACATTGCCTGGGTGGGGGGGATCAGTGGAGATGCATCTGGCCCTTTTTGGACTCTTTATACATAAATTGAGCCTAGATCCTGCAGATGGCAATCCCACCCGTGCTAAGTCCTTCCTGTCCTGTACTGTGCAGCTCCCAGACCACACAGTTCTGCTGAGACATAAAACACTCTCTATGATGGCTCTGTAGAAGTTCTTTAGCATTTTAGTGGGAAGTCCAGACCTTTTCAGTTTCCTGAGGAAGAAGAGCCATTGTTGGGCCTTCCTCACCAGGTGGGAGGTGTTCACAGTCCAAGAGAGGTCAGAGGAGATGTGAATGCCCTGGAACCTTACTCTCTACCACCTCCCCCTGTATGTGTTCTGACCTCCTAGATCTCCTGTAATCTATTACCTCCTTGGTCTTACTGGTGTTCAGGATCAGGTTGTTCCTGGAGCACCACCGTGTGAGATTGCTGACCTCCACCCTGTAGTGTGTCTCATCAGTGTTGGAGATGAGACTACAGTAATGTCGTCTGCAAACTTCACTACTGTGTTTGTGGGGTGGACAGCAGAACAGTCCTGAGTGAAAAGGGTGAAGAGAGCTGGGCTGAGGACACAACCCTGCGGCGTTCCTGTGTTGAGGATCAGTGGAGCAGATGTTCCTTATCCTCACCACCTTGGGTCTGTTGGTGAGGAAGTCAATGATCCAGGAGCAGAGAGGTGTGGATAGCACCACCTAACATAGGTGTTGGGCTGCTGCTGATGGACCAGAGTTGAGTGCAGTGCTAACGAGACAGTGTCCTCTGTGGAGAGGTTCTCCATGTAGGCAAACTGCAGGATGTCCAGGCCAGCAGGGATGGAGTCCTTGATGTACGTTAGGAGGATCATCTGGAAGCACTTAATGATGACGAGGGTAAGAGCGATGGGACGATTGAGGCAGGTCATGATTGGTTTCTTGGGGACAGGAACGATGATAGAGGACTTCATACAGGCAGGGATCATCGAGAGCTGCTGGGAGAGGACCAAGATGTCTAGAAAGACCCCTGCTAGCTGGTCCACACACAAAATGTAAGCGTCCGGGCTGACATCACGTTTGGACCTGCTGCTTTGTAGATGTTTACCTTTTTCAGAGAAGAGGTCACTTGGTGGAGCTGCAGGACGAGAGGTAATCCCAGTCAGTGATTTCAAAACAGTCCTGTAGAGCTGAGCAGGCCTCTTGTGTCCACACTTGAATGGTTTTTATCACCGGTCTGGTTCTGCAGATCAGTGGCTTGTTGGCAGGAACCAAGTCCACAGAGATGTGATCTGATGAACCAAAGTGTGTGGCTGCGACAGCTTTGTATGCTCCTGGATGTTACATTAAACTTGATCTTATGTATTATTGTCTCTGGTCGGGAACTTAAGAAATCCATTGAACTTGGGGAGCACATACTTTAAATTAACATGGTTAAATTCCCCAACAATTATAATACCCGCTTCTGGAATACTGTTCATTTGGCCAGTAACAAAGCAGTAGAGTTCCTCAAGAGCTAGTTTAGCGATAGCTTTCGGATGAATGTAAACAGCAATGATTATCACAGACCTGAGTTCTCTATAGTTGAAATGGTCTGCACTTAACTGCCAGGTTTTCCAGGTCAGGTGAGGAGAAGGTTCAAACTAATTTTGTCGAAGTTCACCAGGAGTTGTGGATGTAAATTGCCGGACCTCCTTCCTTGTTTTCATTAGCATCTGCCATTAGAACGGCCCGGTACAGCATGTAGTCCTCCGAGGACCGTCCTCCAATCCTAATGCTTCGTCAGGGACTCTGTTGTCTCACCACAATTCAGTGAAAATCGCTACACAACTGTCTAACCGGAACTTGCCAGAGCTCGTAAGATCCCTCGCCAGATCGAGGGATCTTTCGTTGGCTAGAGTGAGGCTCGGAAGTGTTGATTCTGTATGGGTTAGCTTTTAACTGAGTCAGCAGGCCTGCCCGACAGCCTCGCTGTCTCCTTTTTCACTTACCCCGTTTGCTTGGTTTCCAGAGTGGATTGAGTGGAGCCTCCGTTGTCAGATCGGGGTGGACATAGTCCTGATTCCATGGTCAGCATGGTTTGTGAACTCCCGGGTTAGGTCGCAGTTCCAATAGCTCCTCTCTCTTGTACTATATAAGAACTTGAAGTGGTGATAACACAAGTGAAAAAAATAAAATAAAATCATCTCGGCGGCTACAGATCCCTCTGTCATCGCCATCTTCAAAAGACTACACATACACTTGTATGTGTAGTCTGAAATAAAAATAAAGAAGTATAAAAATAAAGAAGTATTATCCTTATTATAAAATACAAAATTGCATAATAAATGTACATCAAACCTTTAAATACAGGCAAAATCAATCCTCAGACAAGTACTCATCTGAATCTGGCTAAATATAGCATTCCTGATTCAAAACTAATACAATGCTGTCATCAAGTAGTTGAATATAAGTACAACTGCATTACCATCAGGCTGTCTGGAATTTTCTCCATGCATCAGAAAGGAAACTCCGCCTTCTCTCTTAGATGTGATAACACATGATATGAATGTAAACCGAGGTATAAATAAGGAATAACCCAGCATTAAATGCAGATTACAATATGATTAAATAAGGGACTTTCAAACTATAACATTTCCAAACACAGTTCAAAAAGGTTTATCAAATATGAACACTTGGCATAACTTACTCTATTGGTCAAGTACGTACACGACTGTAAACTGTAAACCACCTCATTCTGGTTTACAGTCCCGTCTCCTACTGGAAAGTTCCGAACAGCGCATGCGCACGAGCTTTCTTTCTCACAAAGCTGTCCCCAAATTTGTGTTCAAATTTGTTCCCAAGAAAGGCCACTCTAGGGAGGACCGTGGTGGTCACAGTTGCCCTGCAAATCGTGGCTCTCTGGAGTTGGGTAAAAGGTCTTGCATAGACTCGATCCATTATCTGGACCTCAGCAGTGTTTGCTTGAAAAAACCTTGGTCACTTTTTGCCCATCTGCCGCAGTAACTGTGGTAGTTGTGGATCCATCAGCATCACCATCATGCCAGTCTTGACATCTGGAGAAAGATTTTGCCACTTTCCCCTGGTTTGCTGTCCAGCAGGTAATATTTAACAAAATGCTGTCCCGAATCTGTCAGCCAGTATCTGTGAATGTCTTCATCACCTCTTGCTCAGCAGCCTAGGTTCCAGATAAAAAACTTGGGGTAAGGAACCACCTTGTCGCCTCATCAAAAGGCAGTTTTGTGTAACTGGGTCTGGATCCGCTAAATCTTTGGAAGCATATCCTAGGGGCCTAGAGTTTAATATGGCCTCAATCCTGATGAGCACAGTTCGAAGGACCTCCTCTATGACAGTTTCTGATCCCGGTTTGGAGTAGAGAGCTGTTTTAGCTGAGCGGATCTCCCACTCTCATGTTCCACCAAAATTAGGAGCAGCTGGGAGGTTGGATTTGTTGCTTTGCCAGATGTTTTTGTAGATTGGACTGAGCTGGTTGTAGGCTGATGTGGTTCTGGTCCAGTAGAACCTCACTGGGCTGATGATGAATTCTCCCCCTCATCAAGTCCTGACTCAGCAGTTTTGCTCTTTATGTCCAAGTTTCTGACTGAAACCTCTGAGTTCAGAGAGAAAGTGTTTTGGTGAGCAGCAGTGTCTGATAAAGAGGTTAATAATGAGGATTAGCTGCTGAATGACTGGATGAAGTCAGACTGCAGATGTTGCTGGTTGTGTGTTGCTGATGCTGGAGCTGATGTGTTGCTGACTCTCCTCCTCTGTCTCCTCTCACAGGGAGAAGATGATCTGCAGGATCCTGCTGCTCATCATCCTCAACTCATGTCTCTGTGGTCAGTTTCCATCTTCTCTTTGTTCAGTCTAAATCCATCAATAATCAGTGAAAAGTCTGTCAGTGAAGGGAACACTTCAATCCTCCAGCTGCATCTGATCAAGCAGTTTGACTTGAAGAGCATCAAGCAGAGCTCTGACAGCACAGAGAGCATCATGGGACAGAAAGCTCTAGAGATGTAGTTTAAAGACTCCCATGTTCCAGGTCTCAGTGTGTCTGCTCCTCTCTTTCCCTCTCTGTCTCCTCAGCAGCAACATTTGTAGTGAATGTGACACAGAGCTCCTATCAGGCAGAGGAGAACCACAGCATCACTCTGGAGTGGACCTTCACCACCAGACCCGACTCCTCTACCTCCTCCCTTGTCATCTACTGTCAACTTATTAAAGATGAGAAGAAATCAGTAATTTTTCATGTATCTACAGGTGTTGAAGCTTCTTTGCATTTAGATAAAGAGTTTTCAGGACGAGTCCAGAGTGACAAAGATGTCCTCAGAAAAGGACGAATCAGACTCCATGTGTCCAGACTGAGGACTGAAGACTCTGGACCATACAAATGTCAAGTGAACACAGACTATGGACAGGGTTCTGCCATTCTTCAACTGAATGTTACAGGTGAGTTTAAGTCAAGGTAGATCAATTAGTTTCTAAAAGGATTGTCCCTGTAATACTGACTTGGCTGCAGACATTCAGTCCTCAGAGCAACAAAGGCTGGTTCACACGGCAGGATCTTAAAATAGTTGTCTGATTTTCATAGCCTGAGAGACACCACACTTAATGGTAGAAAGTGGTAAATAAAACAGGTTTGCTCATACAATGTGTGGCGTCCGGTCAGACGGCAAGCACGACATACAAACACATTTCACTTATGATCATTCAGATGTCAGAGCGAAACCTCCCAAGATCAAATGTGAGTTTGCAGAAAATAAACTTGGACGACGAGGAAGAATAATGGCAATCGTTGGTGGAGTTATTTTAACGGATGATATGGAGGTGAGTTGGATGGATTTTTTTTCTATCAAGGTTTCCCTCACCTCCTTTTCCAAATGTGAGGTTGGAGCGGTGCCAACGTCCTTGCGAGCGGAGCAGATAACTCTTAACACACCACGCATGGCAGGAATGTCTCTTAGTATGTGTTGTGCTTGCTGTCTGACCGGACAATGAGTGTCTCTTTTTCCGGCTTTGAAAATCTGCTACCGACTATTTTAAAATCCTGCCGTGTGAGCCAGCCTTTAGTTTTCTGACTCATCAACAAGAGAACAAAACGATCTAAACATAGAAACTGAAACTAAAGAGGCGCTGATGTTCTGGGCCCCATTTCAGAAAGAATGGCTGATCTACCCTGAGTAGAAAGCAACCACTTTCTACCGCACTCTTTCATACTCAGCGTTTTTGGTTTCAGAACAGGTGATATCAACCGGGTAACTAAACTCAGCATCCTATCAACGCTGAGTGGGGCAGAAATATATGAATGGAAACTAAAATATACAAATTAAAATTAGAGCTGGAAGTCTCAAAATCTGATGCAGAATAAATTACTGCTTTCATTTTGTTTAGTTCTTTTATTAATCGTGTGGCTCTCTGACCATGGAACGTCTTTTAACTCTACTATAACTAAAGGGCATTACTGACATTCCTGACTGCACAACATACAGTTGTGTTGTGCAATCAAGCAATGAGGAATAAAATCAGACTAAAGTTTAAAACTGCTGAAATGTGACTTTTACAGGCTCTCAGGGAACGGTTCTCAAAACAGGGCGCCTCTGTATAAATCCCCAAACGCTCTCTTTTGCACGCTGCTCTTCAACAGCAGCATTAGAGGGACACCCGCTCTGGAGTGACCTACAAACATGCAGGGTCGGCTTAGTGGTTTTACTTAAGTTTCACTAGCCTAGCAGAGAGGATCTGTTGATTGAAATATAGTGGTAATTCAGATAAACAACATTCTATAGTGGTTCTCTGGATGTAAAATTTATTTCGGTTGAATAATTCTTGAACTCAAAGAGAAGTTGTCGTTCATTTATTCCATATGTGTGGAGAGTTTGCTGTTAAAAGAACGCCAGTGCTCGAATCATGCCTTTCAACTATTGTCCTAATATCAGCTGTATGGGCTAGTATTCACTGAACAATACCTAACAGACCGAGAGTTATTTATTAAACATTTAATAATGTAAAGCAGAGCGTAACGGCACAGCAGTTGGCTCTGAAAGATTTTCTGCACCACCTACATCATTAAAAAGCTACTGTTGGCATAAAAACGAAGCGCTGCACAAATAAATAGTTCAGAACTGGGAGCGTCCTCTTGTGCTAGAAAAGTGATGTACATGTGCGTGCTCGTGGCGCAGCGGGTAGTGCAACCCATATACGGAGGCCTTAGTCTGCAACGTGGTTGACCCGAGTTCAAATCCTACCTGTGGTCCTTTGCCGCATGTCTCTCCCCCTCCTCCACCCCCTTCCTGTCAGCCTACTGTCATAAAAAGCAAGCCACTTGAGCTGCAAACCCCCCCCTCAAAAAAAAAAAAAAAACAATGTTTCGGCTGAGAATATTAAGATAAATCATTTACAGTGGTGCAAAACGGTAATGCTTCAAGATATTTTAATCCGGAAATGATTAGACATTTAATGGTGGTGTGGTCAGCCTCTCCTGACAGAGATTTCTGCGTAGTATTTGTGCACCTGCATACAGTCTCTTCCAGAAAAGGACTCACCTTTTCAGATTTTTGTACAGTTCTCAGCTTAGAAGTAGAAAAAAACTCAGAGTTAGCCTAATCACCTTTGCTCAGTAGCACAGTTGTTTCACGGAGTAAACTGTTGTCATAATTTGACCCAGGGTAAAGGCTTCTGAGCTCTCTGAAATGAAAAAGCCAGGGTATGCAGGAATTTACCCTAGAAATTACTCTGAATATCTACCAACCCAGCTTTCTGAAATGCGACACTGATGAGAACCCCTGGTATTTCAAATGCTACCTTGTCAAAGAAGAACCAACGACAAACTTGTCCTGTGACCAAAATCTTTCTGATGTAGTTTAGAAACATTAATGCAGCTGGATGCCACAGAAAACCTCCCTCCACCAATGCCTGGTGTAAAAAACAAACATTTTTTTTAAAATGACTCATGTCTCCTCCAGGTGCTTCAGCTGTTGCAGTGCTAAAAATGGACACCATGTTGGGGATAATCAATATGATAATCAGATTGGCTTATTGGGAAAGATTTCTGCAAAAGCAGTTCTGAGATTCATCACAAAATATAAATTCAAGGTTTCCTGTAATAACTTCCCATCATGCAACTGCATTTTAAATTAGGCTGATACCTGATGAGCTGCATTAGCGTCAATGTCATGTTGGGAACACTTCATATGCAATAGATTTTGTTTAAACAAACACTTTTGGTCTTCCTTCAGATGAAAAACAGCCGCAGAGAGACTTTCGGGATTCAGTTACAGTCGCCATATTAACTCTACTTCTCTTGATTGCTGGTCTGGTTGCTGGTGTCATGGTTGCTAATGTGTTGATTGCTAATCTCTGGGTATGTTTGTATAGACCGCCTGGAGGACGTCCCAATGGTACGTGTTATATATAATGTCTATAATGGATCTATTATGTGTTTTGTTGTTCAATCACTGTTGAATCCAGTGTCTTGTGAATCCTCCAGGTCCAACCAAGGATCCAGATGAATCAATGGACCTAAAGATAAACATCAATGATTCAGAGGAGACAAACTCCATGATTCACCTCTCAGCTGACCATCCTCCATCCACATCTGCTCCAGATGTTCAGATCCATTTGATCTCATGATCTCTGGGCTGATGTTAGGATCCAGAGACTCTTCAGATTGTTTACCTTTGGACTATGAAACAGAAGTGATCTAAGCATAATTACTGACTCCTGAATGCTTCGTTCTGACATTTTTTTACTTCTCTGATCAATTTTGATTCAACAGTAACAGTTTCTGACAGTTAGTGGGGTTTTGCTCTTACTGAAATTTATCTAAGTAACCCATCAGAGCAACAATGTGTGATTATATCTGACTTTTTATCTTTAATAAACCCTTTAATAAACCCATGGTACAATGTCTCTATTAGAGACATTGTACCATTTTAACATAACATTTAAAAAATACGGTAGAACGATATCTATGTATGTTATGGAGCTTAAACGATCACCTCTTAAGTTTTTTTTCCCCTTTTTCTCAGCAAAATAAACCTTTATGTTGCTGCACACATTTCATATTTCTCTATTTATATAGTGTTTTCCACCACATTAAGATATTAATCATTCTAATCGATCTGTCTCTGAAAACTGACTCCCAGTGAACTTCAGGTATTTTCATGGTCTACCAGCCCAGTCTAACTGAAAAATTTGTAATATCCACGTCGGTCCATGGGGGGAAACATAGTATTGTCACAATTTGGCTCCTCAATATGTTTCAGTCCTTCATTTTATTTGGCCTTGTTGTGGTATTACACACTGTTTTAATAATTTAAAGTTTAATAAATAACTCTGTCAGGTGTCTGGAGAATATCAGCCCTATCAGCTGATATTAGAACAATAGTTGAAAGGCATGATTCGAGCACTGGCATCCTTTTAACAGCAAGCTTTGCACACATATAGAATAAAGTAGTGAGTGACAACTTCTCCTCAAATTCAAGAATTTATTAACAGAATTAAAATGAACACCCAGAGAACATCACAATAAAATGCTGCTTGTCTAAATTAATACTATATTTCAATCAACAAATCCTCTCTACTAGGCTAGTGAAACTTAACTAACACTCCTAAGCAAAATGAAGCAAAGGAACTATGCACATTTAACTTTCCCTGTTTATTTCTCTGTCGAACCTGTCGGTGCCTCTGTGTCAGTTGGGTTCACTTTGGGCATCCAGTTGGAAGCAGTTGAATTACTCCAAGGGAAAGCCAGTTATCTCAGCTGCGGGCATGCAGCTATCTCGGAACGTAGCTGTTAGGAGGCGGCCCCGGGTCGTAGGCCGTATGAAACTCCATGTTGCGGGTTTGCAACAGAGGAAATCGGGGACCACAGCGTAGGGAAAGCAGGGTCTTGACTCAGCTTTCCTGGCGCAGCTGCTTTCATGCATCTTTGAGCCGGTTTGCGGCGGGCGATTTCAGATCAGCGTTCCTCCCAGGCAAGGAGACCACTCCACGCCATCTTGAGTCAGAGGTCCTGCAAAAGCTGAGAAAAAAAGCAAGGCTGGTTTTGGCATAGATGGATTCTTTACTCCGGCGTCTGGTTACACAGAAGTTAGACTGCAGACTTAGCCTCGATCCAACAGGCAGTTCTCCGAACCCAGTTGAGTCCGCTGCTCTGTGGAAACAGCGGGAATGAGGACGATTGTCTGTGGGAGCTTGATTTGATACAGTGGTGCCTGTAAAAGTTTCCTGTTTCATTTGTTTCTAACTCAGTCTGATATTTCCTCATGGCTGGAGGACTATCTGGAAAAAAGTCAATAGGTGTAGCAACGTCACTAATTAGAGGAGTCATATGTGCATAAAACCAGGTGATAATTGCAAGAGCAGCACAAGGAGGCGTGTGACATCTGCAGACAGTAACAGCAACACCAGACCTATTGGGTGTATTGAAGTCTGATGATCAGCTTTAGGGTCGTAGTTTGTCCTCATTTCATACCACCTGAAAGCTGCTTAGAAATCTCAGCTCCTCTCAGGAGACATGAAAGCTGCAACTTTCCATGAAAACATCTGAAACAAACTCAGGTCCAAATGGTTCTGTGTTGAAACTCAGTGTTGGACTTATTACAGGACTGATTAACGGTTGATCTGCGTCTTCATCACGAAAAGAAATTAAGCGTTACATGAAGACAAACTTTAGGCGATCATCTGGGACGATTCTTGATGGACGTCATCAGGTCTCTTAAGGACCTGAAAACCTGAAACCAGCAGAAAGTCCACTCTAGCAGCTGACATAGTCACATCGGTACATCCAGACACCGTAACAAGTCATTGTAGAGGAGAAAGACCAAATGTCCTCCTCTGTGAGAAAACAGGACTCTGAGCTGTTTAAAGGGAAACAGATGATCAAATTTTGGAGGTCAGGAACTCTGAGATCACATTTAGCTTCATCACTGAGAGGAAACTGATCTGATCCATGAGGAGCTCATCTCTCTGTGGAAACCACTTTGTGTCAACATGGACTGTTATTAGCTGCAGGAGCTCAGGAGTCCCAGCCATGAAACCTGAATTACTGCCCCCTAGTGGACAGAGCAGGTTAAATCACAGTGGTGGAGCATTTCCTGCAGCAGCTTCTCCCTCAGACTCTGACCTCAGAAACCTCCTGATGATGGAGACAGGTTCTGCTCCTTTACCAACATGTGGTGCAGATTCTGATTTGGACCTTGATGGGTCAGAATCTACCAGAATAATTTCCAGACTCTTTTTATTTCCCCATATTTCCAGTAATTCCTCTAAAGCAGCAGAGTTCTCCTTCTGGTCCAGTTTCTCCAACAACAGCAGCAGGACTTTGTTCAATCTCTCAGCAGAGAGAATCCAGCTGCTAGATCCTCACTAAATCTGACCTCAGACCAGTTCTCCCATCACAGCTGGTATTGGAGCGCCACCTGGTGGTGTAATCTAGGAACTGAGCGCATCTCCAGCTGAAGGTCTGATCCTGGAACATGAGGAACATCTGGCTGATTGGATCAGATCACTTTGATTTGTTCTGATGTTTTCCCTCCAGAACCACATCAGAACCTCTTCATTTCTGTATTGAATGGTGAACAAGCAGCAGTGATGAAGAGGATGAAGAGGAAGAGCTGCTGCTCCAGAAACAGCAGAAATGTTGGATTAGTTAAATATCTGGGCTTTGTGGAGCCCGTTCACCTGTTCAGGCTCTTTTCTGGGAGGTTTTGCTGCTTTATACAGTTTAGGTTATTAAATATTGTCAGTGTTATGACCCAGATGGTCTAGGGGGAAGTAACATTTAGAGCCAACACGAAAAGGTTATGTAACAACGAAAGGATCTTAGTTGGCTTTAGAACAGGATTGATTGAAACAATAAGTACACTTTCAAAGGACAGGACTTGATCAAATAACAAAAGAAACCCCGAAATGACTTAAGACCACAAGAACCGATGTGTTGATGCTGTTTCCAGCATCAACACCTCTTTACCAGGTGGGAGCTGTTTGCATTCCAAAATAGGTCAGAGGCATGTGAATGCCCAGGAACCTGATACTTTCCACACACGTGTTCTGTGTGGAACAATTGAATCTAGGATAGTTTTAAAGGCTACACTAAGGTTAACACATTCTGTGTCAACAAGAATATTAAAATCCCCCACTATAATAACCTTGTCAGTATTTAACACCAAATCAGATAAGAGGTCTGACAACTGATCCAAAAACTGAGTGTAAGGGCCTGGTGGATGATACAAAACAACAAACAGAAGAGGTTTTATTGCTTTGCAGTTTGGATGAGGGAAACTGAGGGTTAAATGTTCAAAAGAACTGTAGTTATTAATTGGCCTGGGACTAATTAATAAATCAGACTGAAAGATGGTTGCCACTCCTCCTCCTCTTCCCACAGATCTGGGAATGTGGAAATTTGAATAACTGGAGGGGGTTGACTCATTTATACTAACGTAGTCCTCTTGGAGCCAGGTTTCTGTGAGACAAAATAAATCAATCTGTTTATCAGAAATTAATTTATTTACTAACAAAGTCTTTGGAGGGAGAGACCATACATTTAATAGACCACATTTAATAGTTTTATTTTTTGGTTCCAGGTGAGCCGTATTGATTTGTATAAGATTTTTATGATTTGTTCCTTTTAGATCAGTTTTTGATCTGTTAAGTTTTGGCCGTGGGAAAGACACCGTCTCAATAGGATAACGGGTGGGTAACAGTACAGAAGCTGCAGAGAGGTGTGTTAAACTACGGCTCTGCTTCCTGGTCTGGACCCTGGGTTGTCAGCATTTAGGAGAACTAATAAATCCGGCCAGATTCCTAGAAAGAAGAGCTGCACCATCCAAGGTGGGATGGATGCCGTCTCTCCGGATCAGTCCAGGTAAATTAGATGTATAAAACATGTTTTCTTCTCTTTCCAATGATGAGAAGCTTGTAGCCTAACAAAGCGGTTTGGCAACCTCTAGAAATAATCTGGAACATCAGAGTACTGTGAGGTTTTTCTTTCCTTTTCAAGGAACCCTGCTTTGTCTGGTTCCTTCAGAACACACCAACCTCACTAACCTCCTCAGGAAAAACTTCAGGCCTCTTTTAGTCCCAGAGCCACTGATGAGAACGCTGTCAGCAGTGTCCATCTCTGGTTCAGTGTTTCTCTGGCTTCCAGATCAATCGCTTAATCGTAATGGATCAAACACAATTCCTCATCCCAATGAGACAAAGACTCCCTTTAATCTTAAAATAATTTTTTTGATTTCACTTGCTACACAGTGATAGGTGTATAGACCAGTTCACGAGTGACGTCACGCGCTACATCCGCGTTGTGACAAAACGGGTGATTTAGAGTGTACTTTTAGTTTATTTTTGGAATCTAAACAATGCCTACGACTTGTTGTGCTCCCTGTTGCACAGAGAGGCATTCCAAATTGTCGGATGTATGTTTCTTTCGTTTACCGAAGGACGAATAAAGAAGAAAGAAATGGATAATTTCAGTGAAAAGGATGCAGGCAGACAATCCCAATCGATTGTGGGAGCCATCATACCACGACAGAATTTGCAGTCTACACTTTATCTCGGGTAAATACAACTCAATTTTGCACCAGTCATTGTTCTACTTAAATCATTATATAAATAAAAAAAATTATGATATATATTTAAGTCAAGACGTAAACGTTTGTTTCGTAATAATATACGTACATGTACAATGTATGCAAACCCTCTGGCATGAGTCTGTGAAAAGGATTAATAAGACAAAAACACCAAAATAATCCTTAGTGAACTGTTGAGCTACGTTACTCCTGTTCTTGCAGCTAACGTTGCATTCGGAAGAAGAATAGGGGAGATGATTCGTCTTTAGCCGCATATTTATTTCACATACAGTTGACACAGCATCCCTCCGGTCAAGCTTGCGTTCATTCAGTACGGGAAAACATTTGGGACAAACAAAACAGTAATGCAAACTCGTCCTCTTCAGCTTGCACCTTAGTGCCCCCTTGTGGCTTATGCTCGAACAAAACAATACCACATTCTTGGTATTACAATTGAGGACATTATGAACATCTTAACATGAACAATGTTTTTTTATGAATTAAATGCTTATTGTGGAATCGTAGTAATTTTCTGACTTTTAATTTAAATGCATGTACTGGGTTAGGCAGGGAAATCCATTAGCCAGCCCCACCAAGATTTTTTTCACCAGCCGCCACTGGTTTTCTGCTCTATTTTGAGACTATTATATTTCTGTTATAGCACCTTTTCAGCACCAGAGGGCGCAGTAAGGCTCCTCTCTAGTGTCTCCAGACTCATTTAATGCAGGAATCATGGAGCTCAGGAGTGATGAGAAGGACAGAGGACAACAGTTTCTGACCCTGGATCAGTTTATCTGACCATGAACCATCATCAGTCATCATATAAAGTTGAATGACGGCTTATTGGATCTTTCTGGAGTTTTCTGGAAGGAAATCAGAACCAGAGGCAAGAATCTGATGGACTCTGTGGGAACTGGAAGAATAAATGATAACCTGGTTTATGGCCTCCTGTGATTGCATCACAACAGCTGCCATCTCCTCCTCCGGGTTAGTTGTCTTGGACTGATGATGTTTGGGCCTCCGTCTTTAATTTCAGGTCTGCTGTCAGAACCAGAACCAGAACCAGAACCAGAACCAAAGAGAACAGATCTGATCACTGAGCTCTCTGAACTGGTCCAAGGTGGATGATGTGAAGCTCTGCTGGTCTCCTTTAACGCTGTTTCTGCTCTCACTGATGATGAAGACGAGTGTAACTTAACATTTTAAACTCCATTAATAATATGACTTTATGCCTCTTCTCTACTTCTGTCTATAAAAAAATAGATTTATCAACAAAATGTTAACATTATAAACAGAGGAACTGAAGCATATAAAGAGCTCTATGCTCAGTAACAAAATGCATCAGTTCAAACAGCTTTAAGACAATGTAGTGCCATAAGACATGATGAGAAAATAAAATCAGATTGAATTAAGAGGAGTTTGGGACCCTCACAGGCACAAAGGACCTCCCCTCTCAGCAGGGTTCCATGCTATATAACCTTGTTCCCACAGACTATCTCTCTCATTCTACTCCTTCCTGGGACTCTAAAGGAGCCATGCAAAGAGGCCACGAGCTGAGTAAAAATGAGCCTCTTTGAAACTCAATTCCTCCCAGGCATCGGGAGAAACTGCCAGCCGATTGAAAGATAAGACTCTCACTTCTGCTTAAAAACAGATGCCGAAGTGAACAAATCCATCTACGCCAGCTTTGTTTTGCTTTCTCAGCGGACTCCAGACGGAGCTGTTTCCAGACAACGCAGAGCCGAAAAGCCGGCCCAGAAGCCACTTCCCCAAGCTGCTGAAATCAAAAGGTGGATGGACTGTTGTTTTCTGCTAAATCTACATGAACAGTGATCAGATCTCCACCAACACTAAACCCTTCAGACCATCAGGTAGAAATGAAGAAAGTTTCCTGCTGACTGCAGCAGAAATTCAGACAGAGTGAGACCTCTGTGTCCTGAGTGATGGAGGGATGTATTGTTCACTTTACTGTTTCATTAGAAACTGAACACTTCAGAGGAGCTGGAAGAGAGATTTGTTCTTCTGCTGCAGTCACTGAAGTTCACAATGAAGCTTCTTTCTGGTCTGCAGAGACTGAAGGAGGAGCTTAATGTGCAAAAGTGAAACCATACAGGAACAGAAATACCAACAATGACTGCAGAGAGCAGCTCTGTGTCAACTGGACATAGTTTGGTTTCAGCGAAGAGACAAAAAAATATTTCTGAGATCATTTTAGGAAAAAAAAGAAAAAGAAAGAATTTCTAAGATTCAATGAACGTGCAGGAAAATTCACTTCATATTAAAATAATCCTGCAGTTACAGGAGTATGACGTCACAGAAAGAGGAAGAATATTTTTCTAAAAACTTCCTCCTCTTCCTCCTCCTCCCTCTAAGGTAGAGCTCAGTGTTTCCTGCTTTCCTCTTCAGTAGACATCGGTGCTGAACAGCTGGATCCTCCTCAGGTCAGTCTGTTTAATTTTAATGTTAGTCACTTTTTAACCTGACAGTTTGCTCAGGATGTGGAGAAACTGTAAGGAAACAATAATTTGCAGCTTGATAATTATTGATGTTTTTAACATATTATACAGAATGGGAAACATCTGAATTATAGTGTTCATTTATTGAGCTTAGAAAAACAATCTAAACTGTGTTCATCTAGTGAATCTGTTTCAGAAATTGATTCTAATATATTACTGAGACACTAGATTAAAGAACATGATTAATTTTTTTGTACCTGGTGGACAAAGACCAATAGGGATCTGGTTGGTGCTGTACCGACTACTGCATTCACTTTTGTTTACTTTGCTTTGTTTTTTCTACGGTTTTGTGATTTCATTTGAGGAGAACCAATGAAACCTGAATTGACTTTCCATTTCACTTATACTATATGGAGAATTTTCTGTAGGCCGTGGTGATTTGGGGGTGCTTATTATCTAATTTGCATCCTTTTTCATATTTATGACGCTTGCTGTTGAAGAGACAACCTTCTGCTTTGACAAAAAAGTGAATAAAAAGGTGATTAAATGTTTTCATATAAATTATCTTTATGAAATAATTTATGAATTTTGATACTTTGCTTGAACAACTCTGCTACAAGATCACAACTGATCGGAAATGTCTGCTTTCCCGAAGAAATATCATGTATTCTTTCCTGTTCTGCAAAACCCTCAAATATTGTTTAATTGTGTCTCCTCAGGAATAATTATACAACTGTCCTGTTTACTAACTCAGCAAACTGTAGTAATAAACTTCATAATGTTTATTCTGGCCCTGTGACACAGTGTTGTAGTACTCGAGTCCGAGACTCGAACTCGAGTCCGAGTCATTAGCTAAATTCAGAGACTTTATTCATTAGAATATTATTTGGTGTATGATTTTAATATCTAAATTATTAGTGAAATGGAATGTTACTGCTTCATGTCATACATCACACGTCACGGCATGTTCCTACAACAAACGTTAATTTTCACTGCGGAACTTGGACTCGACTTGGATCAATAGTGACTCGACTCGGATGAGTAGTGGACTTGACTCGGACTCGACTCAGATTTTTTTTTATGACTTGGACTTGACTCGGACTTGAACACTGGAGACTCGAACCAGGACTCGGACTCGAGGCATAGTGACTTGACTACAACACTGCTGTGACAGACTGGCAACCTGTCCAGGGTGAACGCCGCCTCTCGCCCATTGAACGCTGGAGCACCCCTTGGGACCCCAATAGGGACAGAAAATGGATGGATGTTTATTCTGACCTTAACACACTTCAGATAAAATAACTGTGAAGAGAAAGAAAACTCAACAGATCTCTCAGGGATTTCCAGGTTTCCCTCTCTGATGTTTTCTCCTCATGAATTATAACAGACTGATTTTACCCAGAAGCTGTTTTTACACATGAAAAGTTCAGCAGCTGCAGAGAATGATAATAGAGGTTAATAATGAGGATTAGCTGCTGAATGACTGGATGAAGTCAGACTGTAGATGTTGCTGGTTGTGTGTTGCTGATGCTGGAGCTGATGTGTTGCTGACTCTCCTCCTCTGTCTCCTCTCACAGGGAGAAGATGATCTGCAGGATCCTGCTGCTCATCATCCTCAACTCATGTCTCTGTGGTCAGTTTCCATCTTCTCTTTGTTCAGTCTAAATCCATCAATAATCAGTGAAAAGTCTGTCAGTGAAGGGAACACTTCAATCCTCCAGCTGCATCTGATCAAGCAGTTTGACTTGAAGAGCATCAAGCAGAGCTCTGACAGCACAGAGAGCATCATGGGACAGAAAGCTCTAGAGATGTAGTTTAAAGACTCCCATGTTCCAGTTCTCAGTGTGTCTGCTCCTCTCTTTCCCTCTCTGTCTCCTCAGCAGCAACATTTGTAGTGAATGTGACACAGAGCTCCTATCAGGCAGAAGAGAACCACAGCATCACTCTGGAGTGGACCTTCACCACCACACCTGATCGACCCTGGAGATATCTGTTCATCTACTGCTACTTGTCACCTCCTAGGAAAGAATTAGTCCTGTATCAGGTCCATGATGGTGTTGAGGTGTCAGAGTCTCAGGATGAACAGTTTTCAGGACGAGTCCAGAGTGACAAAGACGTCCTCAGAGAAGGACGAATCAGACTCCATGTGTCCAAACTGAGGACTGAAGACTCTGGTCTGTATAAATGTCAGGTGAACACAGACTATGGACAGGGTTCTGCCAGCCTTCAACTGAATGTTACAGGTGAGTTTAACTCACGGTAGAATAACTAGTTTCTAAAAGGATTTTCTCTGTAACACTGACCAGGCTGTCATGGTTGGAGAAAGGTCTGGTTTACACGTTATTTTTAATTGCTGTTACTGTATAGGGAGTCTTTTTAGTTTTGGGTAACTTTTCTAAAAGTAAGAATTTTCCCTTCTTGCAGGATAAGATTTAGAGTTTAATGAAACAATAAAATCACTATAATTAAAATGCCTCTATAAACACCTCATTTAGTTTTTTGTGTTCAAATTTTTAGTGATTTCATCCTAATATTGAGTGGACACAATAACGTGTCCACTCAATTTTATATTTTAATATTTTACCAAACAAGTTATTTTCGAATGAGAAACATGGAAAACCTTTTCTTAATGTCTTTCAGAAGCTCCTGCTAAGAGACAGACTGTGGGAACAGAACCAGAGAGTCGAGGGAGAACCTTCAACCCTGCATGGATATTTGTTACTCTGGGTTTAGCTGTTTTTATCGGTGCTATTGTTTGTTTAGTGGAGAGGAGGACGAGACCTAGGAGGCTGAAAAGACAGCGAATCTTCAGATCTATGATCCTTCAGGACTCTCAGTCTGTGTGACGTCAATTTTCCTCAGGCTGAACCAGAGTTTGAAGTCCAGAGACTCTTCAGCTTCTGGTTTAAACCAGCAGCTGTTCCACATCTGGAGAAACTAGACCTGAGGCCTGAAGTGAGTCCAGATGTTCTGCAGAGACGACTCCGTCTGACTGAGGATCTCCACCATGAACAACAGCAAAGAAACTTGGATTCTTCTGAGGACATCTGAGCAGAAACATGAAGAAACCAGGTTTCTGCTCCAGTTTTCTATAAAGACTTTATGACAACCCTTAGAAGCTGTATAAACATTAATGTCATTTAAATAAAATGTATTTTCTATCGTTTTACTGAAGCTGTTGCTGTTATTTCCTTCACACCATGTGTCTAAACATCATTCTTGTAGTCAATAAAGCTTTATTTAGTTCTACTGGAGCTCAATAATTATCTAAAACAACTAATGTGAGAAACTCATATTTATATATTAAATATATTGTTGTGCCAATATACACTGTTTAAAGTTATTTAATGTTTATTAAATAACTGTCTGTTAAGTATTGTCTGATGATAATCAGTTCTTAAGCTGACATCAGGACAATGGTTGAAAGGGATGAATTCGAGCTCTAGCGATCTTTTAACAGCAAAACCTGCACACACATAGAATAAAGGAGTGGCAACTTCTTATCAAGTTCAAGAATTTAATAACAGAGATAAAATGAACATCCAGAGAACATCACTATGTAATGCTGTTTATCTGAATTAACACAATATTTCCATTAACAAATCCTCTCTACTAGGCTAGTGAGACTTAACTAAACTACTAAGCAAAATGAAGATAAAAAGAAACTAAGCTAAGGAACTATTTACATGCAAAAACAAACAAAAGACAAAACAAAAGTGGTTGATCATAAGCAGAGTAATTCAGTGAATCCTGTTCACTGCAGATCTGATTTAAAGAGCATGGAATAGAGTTAAATTAGCTTAACTAATTCAGAACAACATTTGGCATGTTTTCAATCCATTCAAAATGCAAACCCCGAGTTACACAAAACATTATTTGAGGAAATAGTATTTTGAAGAATGGTTTGCTCACTAAAATCAATAACTTTTGGGACGGCCGATTTTATTAATGCGATTCTACCTCTGGGATCTAGGGGTCGCTTTGGCGATCGGTCGCTAAAATTACTCCTAAAGTTAACTAGCCTCGTGAGACCATCCTGATCTCGCGAGTGTTCAAGGTTTCACTCGCAGATCAGTCTGGATACTCTCCGTTAAAGAAAATTTGGAGCCGTTCACCAAACGAACGTCCAATCAGCGTTGGCTTTGAGGCGGGTTGAGGTGTGACGCAACGGGAAGCGCGACAGTTCAGTCTAAAGAACATGGCGGCTTCAGCCGATGAAACTAGCGTTAGCGTGGCTATCGAGCAAGTTTTATCGGAATTACAGAGTATTTCTTTGCTGAGCTAACGAGCCTTTACCTGCAGCAGCAAGAGTAGCTTGGCTTGTGGTTGTGTTTTCGTCGTCGCTCGTAACAGAGTGACGACGAATCTGATTGGTTTATTTGGCCCGTCTATCACCAACATAGGCCAATCAGCTAACCAGTATTTTCGCCCCTTCCCAAAATTACTTCAACGGAAGGTTTCCAGATGGATATGCGGAGCAAATCTATCTGGCGGAGTCAGGTAAAAAGTTAACCAAAACGCCTTTAAATTGGCATTAAAATTCCATATTAATGCTGGAATAAGGCTCATAGCACTATTGAACGATGGCGGAGCGAAACGAAGCAAGCTTTATGCTTAAAACGACCGTATTTGAAAAAACGGAAATCGGAAGTTACCAGAAGCTAATAGCATTTTGGCGCTAACTTTAAAAGCTTCGGCTTTTAGCTACAGGCCAGTAGCACCAACATTACACCTGAAGAAGAACATGGAGAGGCTGATCCTCCACCATCTTCACCCCCTGGTGAGGTCGGGGTGGATGATGCCATCATTTACCTGCTGCACTGAGTTCTGGCCCATCTGGAGAATCCTTGAAGCACGGTGAGGATCATGTTCTTTGATTTCTCCAGTGAGTTTAACACCACCCAACCAGGAATCCTGAGAGACAAGGTGGAGCAGTCAGGAGTTGATCATCAACTTTCCCAGTGGTCATTCTGAACACCCAAAGCACTGTACACTATAGCCACATTAACCCAATCGCTCTCACTAACGCGCACACAGTCATTCACTGAGACACAGCTCCTTGTATGGATGCAACTTCGGGTTAAGTGCCTTGCCCAGGGGCACATTGACATGAGGCAAGGGGAAGCTGGAATCGAACCCACAACCGTCGGATTGCCAGATGACTACTCAACTCATCAAGCCTCAGCTGCCCCTCACTGGTCGACCACAGTATGTGAGGACACGGTTCTGTGTCTCTGATAAGCTGATCTACAGCACAGGAGCAACATAGGGAGCTGTGCTGGTACCATTTATGTTCACCCTCTACACTGCAGACTTCTCCATCATGTCACCAAGCCGCCACCTGCAGTTCTCTGATGACTGCCGTAGGGCGCTGGCAACACTCCATCTCTCAGAGATGGAACTCGGAGAAAAATGTGTGACACGCAGCTCCCCCACACATTTTTCCACTCTGAAAGCTGGCAGCACTCCAGCCCTTAGAGTCAAGTTGTGACACAAAGCTGTGTGAGTTACACATTCACCTGTTCAGGAATGCTGCCACAACCAGAAGTATAAAATATGTGAGAGGCAGACATTTAGACCATTACTATAACTAATGTGTAAAGTAGGCCTATATAACTATTCCTCTATGCATCCATCTCTACTAGAAAAAGGAAGAGATAAAAAGTTGTTCAAGAAGCTCACAAACTTTATTAAGTGGTTTAGAACATTTCTCATTAGTCGTGTCCAGTTATTTGATGAAAGTAGAAAGTGGCAGACACTAAAGTTTCAGGGATGGTCAGAGAAGAAGACTCAATATTGACTGTCTCCATGTGAGCCCAGCAGCAGCTTCTCTTCATCTGATGGGTTTCACTCTGCAGCTTCACATCCAACTTTTGATCCTCCAGCTTCTTCTGACTGAGGATCTCAGCTCCAAACAAGCCGCAGCTTCAGACTGAAGCAGCTGGATGAAGGAGGAGGAGAGAAAGAAGGAGGCAAGGATTGGGAAAGATGTTCAGCTCAGCGTGGCATTAAATGGGAACCAAGCCACAGAGATGCTTCAGTAAAGGTGTTTAGGATCCACAGTTCAACAGATTTAAGCCGACAACTAAAGAGCTCAGAGTCAAGAAGCAGAGAAGCTGAATATCAGAGAAACTCTGACATTTGGTCCCAGACTGACAGCATAAATACCTTTTTAACATCCACACTCATTTTCACTAAATCATTTATCCACTGAGGACTTTTCCTTCTTTCCATGCAGCTTGTATTGTGAACATGTGAGCCGTCTGGGTTCTCCTCTGGAAGCTGCAGCTGGAGAACCTGGTGGATCATGATGGAGGTTGGAGAGGTCCTGCTTTCAGGTTCATATCTGCTGATTAATGCAAAGAGAGACTTTGGTCCAATCAGGTTTGAGCTTTTAAACAGCTGCTTCAGCTTTTCTTTTCTCTGCTTTAGGTTCTTATTTATAACATTTTTAGAAGATATGTTTCCTCTTCTTTGACTTCATATGAGCTCAATAAATGCAGGTTTATTTTGACATGAAGTTTATTTCTCTGCTCCTTCACTGAATCTAAGAAATTATTTCTGTTTTTTGCTAAAATGATCTCACAAATATTTAATTTGTCTCTTGGCTGTAGCCCAACTATGTCTAGTTGACACAGAGCCGCTCCCTACATTCAATTATTGTTGACATTTCTGTTCCTGTTTGGTTTCACTTTTGCACATAAAGTTCCTCCTTCAGTCACTGCAGACCAGAAAGAAGCTTCATAGTAACTCTGTTGTCTTTTTCTCCAGACAGCCTCATGTCATCCAAACAACTGATAAAAAAACAGGAGCGTAGTTCAGAAACAATGATCTTCTATTAGTATGATGTTTACTTTGTCTCCCAGGAGCTGCTGATCAGCTCCAAAAAGACTCTGCAGAGGTTAATGGTCGAGATGTGAGGTACATCCTGGACAGATCGCCAGTCCAGCTTCTAAAGTTAAACATCTTTATTAAACTTTTAATCAGTTAAATGATGCTTTTTCTAAACTTCTCAGTCATGATAACTCATTGTTTTCCAAAAACAGATACAACAGAGATTGAGTAATGTAATAAAACATTGGTTGTTCTTTCTGGGGCATTACATTGCAGTTAAAGTGGGTTTATACATGGACATGGTCGTACCAGACCGTTGGGGGGGTCACCGTTTGTCTGTCTCTCCTAGGGTGGCAAAAAAGTACAAAACAGCGCTAGCTTGTGTTGTTCTGCATCGATTAAACCAAAGGAGGAAAGAAGTCTGCAGAGGAGAGCTTCAGCTCTGAAATGCTGCAGACATCAGGCCCAGGAGTCGGCGTCAGTCAGTGTCTGCCCCTGGAGGCTGCAGCTTAGATCTAGAAAGACTAGATGTTAGAGCAGCAGACTGCCACCATCACTTCATAGAGTTCATTTCCATCTACAGAACCTCCTCTGGAGCCATTTGGACCTTCCTTCAGCCCTAAACTGCTGAATAAAAGCCTCTCAGTGGAAACTGGAGCCATCAGAAGATTTACCCTCAGAGTTCAATCCGTCCAGTTTCTGCAGACTTTTCTTTGCTCCGTTCAGCTTCTTTTAATGTAAAATCAAATGTATTAAACTATTTACAAAAGTAAATAAAAAAAAATCCCAGGGATTATTAAATTGGTAACTACTCTGGTATGTAGAAATCTCACTTCAATCCCAAAATGAGAAGCACATTTCTAGCTCTTATGTCGATTACAGGAAAATTAAGTTGATTTATTTTATTAATAAACTGAATTTATTGGCCAGCCTTCTGAAAATAAAAACCAGCACATCCTGTGGGTGTTACAGTAGCAGCTAAAGTAAAAACCTAGCAGTTACTCATTTTATCAGCTGCTTCTATCATACACTTCACATTGAGCTATAACAAAGGGACGATCGAGGAAATTAGATTAAAATCAGCCTACATACCATCAACTCTTATCAAAACAAAAATCTGAGGCTATTTGCTTCAGAAATTCCTGAAGGACTCAGTCACAGCAGCAGATCATTCCTGTAAATCAGCTGAGTTCTTGTAACTGAGCTGCTCCTCACGTGTTTAATGTATAGAGATCAGGAACTGGAAAATAAATACAACTACTCCATTTTTCATTTGTTTAGTGCGTACCTGTGTATGAGTTTAAAATTAATCTTTGGATTTTATTGTACTTTATATGAACATGTAAAGTATAATTTACTGGTATACACATATACCAGCAGAAAAAAACTTTATCTAAAATGTCATCTATAGCAGGAAAATAATGATGGAAAATTACTGTTATTATTATGAGTATTATTGAGTATTATTATTATTATTATTATTATTATTATTATTATTATTATTATTATTATTGTTGTTGTTGTTGTTATTACTATTTTTATGGTTAATATTGAATGTAGTCCATGATCATCTCCAACTTGACCAACTCCTAACTGGTCTTCCAGCTGCTGCTGTAAGACCTCTTCAGATGGCGACTGTGGCTCAATGGGTAGAATGGATTTCTTGTAATTGAAAGATTTAGGGTTTGATTCCAGCTTCCCCCTGTCACATGCTGATGTGCCCCTGGGTGAGGCACTTTACCCCAAGTTACCTACTGAAGGGTTATGAATGTGTGTGTGATTGGGTGAATGTGGCTCTAGTGTGAAGTGCTTTGAGTGGTCATTTTGATTGAAAAAGCACTATATAAGTTCTGCTAATTTAGCATTTTTACCATTCAGGTGGTCCAGAACACATTGGCTGTCCTGTCTTCAACCAACCTAAAACAACCCCTCGCCTGTCTGTCTTTAGCTACCAGCATCCACAAAGGAAGCAGAGAGATCTCAAAGTCCGCTAATTTACTTTAAATTTAAGGTCATCACAGCACAGCATAGCACAACTGGGTACAACGTATGTTCCTGCTTAGTTGCTTGGTTATTAACATGAGGCAGAAGGACTTCAACTTGCATCTTTTTGACACATATGTAAGTGTTGTCTGGAATAAAAATAAAGAAGTATTATCCTTACTATAAAATACTAATTTGCATAATTAATTTACATCGAATTGTCAAATACAGGTAAAACCGATCCTCAGACACATCTGCATGTGGCTAAACATAACATTCCTGATTAAAAATAATACAATGCTCCCATCCAGTGGCCAAATATATTTACACCTGGATTAGCACCAGGCTGTCTGGAATTTTCTCCATGCATTAGAGAGGAAACTCGATAAAACTCCGCCTTCTCTCTTAGATGCGACAACGCACCACACTATCGTTCACTCATGTCAAAATAACATCCCATCCACTTGTTGGCATTATTTAAATGTAAACGCAGATATAACTAAGGAATAACCCAGCATTATTTGCAGATTACAATGTGAAAGATAAAAAAAGGCTGTGTCAAACTGTAACACCGTTTCAAACCACCGGTCGAACAGGTTTATCAAATATGAACCAAAAGTCTAAACAGAAACTGGTTTAAAACACTTGGCATAACTTACACTTTCTGTCAATTACGCACACAATGCACACAAGTCTGCTACTGGAATGTTTTGAGTGGCGCATGTGCACAAGCGGCCTTTCTAACAATGTTTATGGATCCATTTGTTTTCATCCATGCTTTCCTACCTCCATCAGCCAGAAACAAACCTTCATGAGGACTTAGTAAAACCTGCTTTAACTGATGTGGTTCTGGTCCAGTAGAACCCAGCTGGGCTGCTGCTGATTTCTCCCCTTCATCAAGTCCTGACTCAGCAGTTTTGCTCTTTATGTCCAAGTTTCTGACTGAAACCTCAGAGTTCAGAGAGAAAGTGTTTTGGTGAGCAGCAGTGTCTGATAAAGAGGTTAATAATGAGGATTAGCTGCTGAATGACTGGATGAAGTCAGACTGTAGATGTTGCTGGTTGTGTGTTGCTGATGCTGGAGCTGATGTGTTGCTGACTCTCCTCCTCTGTCTCCTCTCACAGGGAGAAGATGATCTGCAGGATCCTGCTGCTCATCATCCTCAACTCATGTCTCTGTGGTCAGTTTCCATCTTCTCTTTGTTCAGTCTAAATCCATCAATAATCAGTGAAAAGTCTGTCAGTGAAGGGAACACTTCAATCCTCCAGCTGCATCTGATCAAGCAGTTTGACTTGAAGAGCATCAAGCAGAGCTCTGACAGCACAGAGAGCATCATGGGACAGAAAGCTCTAGAGATGTAGCTTAAAGACTCCCATGTTCCAGCTGGACAGGTCGCCAGTCTGTCGCAGGGCAACACAGAGACAGAGAGTGTCTCTGTGTGTGAACAACCATTCACACACAATAATGACTATTTAGAGAGACCAATTAACCCAACAGTTTTTGGACTGTGGGAGGAAGCTGGAGTACAATGGAGAGAACCTAATTATGCACAGGGAGAACATGCAAACTCCATGCAGACAGAGCCAGGGTTGGACTCGAACCCAGGACCTTCTTGCTGCAAGGCAACAGTGCTACCCACTGAAACACTGTGCAGCCCGTGAAACTAATTGTGTCTGTAAAATGTTTGAAGATATCCTGATTAAACCTGATATGTTTGATTTCTTTACAGCAGGGAACAAACAGCCTGAACCTGAGAGAAAACCTGAAACCACAACCTGGGAAATCCTGGGAATAGATTGGCTCACAACAGTTTTCCTGTTGTGTATGAATTTGGTGCTTTTTTTTTTATTTTATTTGTATAGTAAGAGATACTTAAGATAATTAAGGTTTCGACTCTATTAACTGATTCAAGCCGACTCTCAGGCCTCACAGATCTAAGGCCTCATGATAAAAACAAAACTATGTCTGATTATCTTCTATAAGGAATATACAACATATAATCTGGGAGTCTCTAACAGAAATGTAGAAATACTAAATATTATGTAAGATTAATTTTGAGACTGAATCATTAAGCAGAAATCTACTAGATCTCCATTCTTGATAACTCAGAATGTGAAGATGAACTAGATGGTTGTTAGTCAGCTTGGTTTGAAGCTGCTGCTTTGAAAGCAGGAGTAAATTTAAAATTGATTATTAAAGCACGTTGATTTTAAGACCTCCAGACTAAAAACTGAAAAGTGAAAGGTTAAAGACTACAAAGAACACAGGATAAAAACCAAATCCTCCTAAACCAATCTTCAGATGTTATGCATTGTGTTGAATTTTACAACAAAAACAATTAGTTTTGCTTTTTGCACTAAAAGTGGCAGTGTAAGCTTTGGCTTTCATTTACCAGAGTAGAGTGAAGCCGTCCTCTCCTTGAGTACAGCTGCTTACATGTTTTGAAGATCGGTCAGAGGTGATTTTAATACCTCAGGTTTTAATAATTCAATTAACATTCCTCTATGAACTTTGGAAGAAAAGCAAATAAGGCTATGAGGACAGTTAAGGGAATTAAGTCTTATTATTGCTGAAAATGATGATGAGATTAATGGGTTTACCTCAATATTATGGGGACATTAAAGATATTTTCCCACTTCTCTTTTAATGCAAACATCATGCTGAAAATACATGAAAATAAATCCAAGAAAATAACGTCAATAATAAATGCAGTTATGCTAACTGGGAATTAGTTATTAGTCAATTGCTTAGCCTACAGGCATGTCTTGATGACATCAAAACCTGGATGACTTTAAATTTTCTGCTTTTAAATTCTGACAAGACAGAAATTGTCCTCGTTGGACCAGAGTCCTTAAAAAAATAAACTTCTTAACCATTTAATCTGGGAGGCATTAAATTGGTATCTTGTAATAAAGTCCAAAAAAGGTTTTATTTTAGAACATGTCATTTAAATCCCAGTAAGAAGCCATCTGTGTAGCAGCGGTCCTGATTATATTTTAAACTAGTAAATGGTAAATAAGAATGGTAAATGGCTTGTATCTTTATCAGGTCCGATGACCCCAAAGCGTTTTACACTACAGTACTCCCAAACTGCTGCACCACCATAACCCCGAACAGAAGTGACGTTTCATCACCAGAGCTGCTGCCGCTACTGCTATGGCTGCTGTCAGTCCCAGGAAAACATAGATGCCAGTATGTTCTGGTTTTTGATCAAGAGTCGGTCTCTGAGTTGGGGGGTCATCAGGAGGGGGTGCTGCTGTCGGTCGGAATACACCGTAGAGGCGGGTCCTTCGTGGACCACGTGGTTCTGGATCCAGAGCCGGTCTCTGAGGTTGGGCGACAGCAGCAGCTGCTGGAGGACAAAAGATGAAGAGGATTTATGCTCTCATCATCATCATCATCATCATCATCATCATCATCAGCTGTTAGCTCTCCATCATCTTCTGCCAGAGAAACTGTGGTTCTGTCTCTAGTGGATCTGGTTCTGGTTCTGGTTCAGCTCTGAATTTAGTGTGAACAGCAGAATAAAGAGTGGTGAAAAATCAGTTCCCTGATCTAAAAGCACTAAAGCAACGTCCCCCAGAGACACATTAAAGCTGAACAGGCTCAGTTCTCCAGAACTACTGCAACATGGAGGCTTTCTATCAATCCATGGACTCTCTGTAGGGCTGCAGGCTGGAGCAGCTGCTAGCACTGCTGCCTGGCTACAAGCAGGTCCTTGGTTCAGGTCTTCGTACTGGGACCCTTACTTTTCACTATTTACATTCTTCCTATCGGCAATATCTTCTTGAAATTCAACATTCATTTTCACTGTTATGCAGATGACACCCATCTCTTTCTTTGATGTATGCCAAATTCACTTGATGCTTTCTTAGTCTCCACCTCGCCTCACATCAGCAGGCCTCAGCAGGGGCGGGGCCAGCCATTTGGGTGTCCTAAGGACAAATGCTGTGTGGTGCCCCCAACATGGAAATGAACAATAATACAAAATTTGTCACTGTGTTTCTCTTTATTTCTGAAATAGCTTCCCAATATTAATGATTCATTTTCAGAACAGAAGCAATAAGTAAGTAGATAAATTAATCATAAATGTTTGACTCTCCAGAGGAAACTGAACTGTGTAAACTTAAAAAGTTTTATCCTCTCGAGAGATTCATAAGGAAGAGCTTAGTAAAACCAAAGATCCTCAAGGTCTGCAGAGCTTTTGCAAATTATTTTAGATTAACAGACTTCAACGCTGCTGTTCAGAGTAAATCCTGTTTGAAATAGAGCAGATGTTACAAGCTGAACATGGAATCAGTTCTCATGTCTTTGTTACTTTTCCATTTATCATTTGATGGATGAAGATGACAGTTTAAATAATTTCATAAGTCTGCTGCTCAACGACACGGAAGAAATAAATACAGCGTGAAACAATTGAATGTATATATTAAGTAATGTCAGAATTTAATAGGCATTTTAAATTATGCAATGGCACATTTAAATATTTAATTTTACATTTCATAATTTAATGGTACATTTAATTGTTTAATGATGTAATAAATAAAGAAGTTGTTTATATAATAATTTTATAATTGAATGTTTATTTAATAATTTAATGTATTTAACAGTATATTTATTGATTTATTTATTCCGTTTTACAATTCATTATTTCATGGTACATTTATTTATTTCATGTTATATTTGTCTTTATTTCTTTCATGATATATTCATTTATTTAATATTGTCCCCTTTAACCCTCCATACATATTGGGCTCATGGAGGGGGTGCACCAAATCAAGTCAAATCAAGTTTATTTGTAGCACATTTCAGTGCGTTTCATCATGAAAACATAAAAACATCATAAACACATTGAAACAGTCCCTGGTTGTGAGACTATGAACAAACATTAAATTGTTTCAGGTGAAAACATCAATACACAACAGATATGTTGGTCAATGTTTCTGTCATTATGGCTGAAAGATTTAAAGGAAGTTCAGCTGATATACAGTTTTCTGGAAGTTTGTTCCAGATCTTTGGAGCATAGAAGCTGAATGCTGCTTCTTCGTGTTTGGTTCTGGTTCTGGGCATTGACACTATAAACGTAGACGCCTCGTTGGACGGGTTCTGTCTATGCTGGGTTCTGCCTATGTCGCCATGTTGAATGTGGCAAATCTGTAGTTATACTGAGTCACTTAAACAGTATCAGAGGGAGTATAACCTTTCTCGTAAAGAATAAAAATAATTATAAGAATCTAACCTGGCCCTATTACACCAGGGCTAAGATAGTTCTGCAAACTGACTATTCTGGAAATGTTCCCCTTAATTGTCATAACATGACATTTTTCCCATAATATTACCACTTTAGCCTTTTTTTTAATTTTATCTTCCTCTGACTTTTTCTCATATTAGTAGTTTTATCTTTTTAATACTCCCCAAAAAAGTCTGTTGCTAATCTGTGTCTATACCAGATCTTAAAAGGTTCACAGGACTTTATAAAATAATGAAATTTTTTATATTCATAACACATACACATATCTCTCTCTCTCTCTCCTATATATATATATATATATATACATATCTCTATGCACTAATGTCTATATTTTTTTACAAGTATTTATAAACTCCATTTATACCTTTCTATCTGAATACTTTAAACATATACACAGGGAACATAGACATTCACTACTTCCTGTCACATACAATATGCCGGTGACGTCGACGTACAAACCTGCGCCCAATGAGGCGTCTACTTATATAATGTCTATGGTTCTGGGTATGCAGAGTAGACCAGAACCAGAAGATCTGGTTGGTCTGGAGGGTTGATAACAGCAGCAACAGTGATTTATAAATAAACAGAAGTATTTTAGTCACAATGAGGGAGAGCCTGGAGAGATGTCAACACCTCACAACCCTACCCAAGAAAAAAAGTCGGAGTACCGACACTTATGTGTTTCCATTTTTTCCACCCACTCTGTTATGCAGCAGTAGACAGAGGCATAGTTTGTCATACATCTTGTTTTCAAAGTCCTCAAGACCCACCTAGTGGTGAAATATTGCTACTGCTCATTTAAGGCACTGAGCTGTTCACTGCTGAACTTGTTCACTGTAACTTTTATTGTTTGCAGGTTCCTTACAGAGTTTTTGAGTGCTCTGAAAGGTGCGTTTTTAAAAAAAAGCTTAATATTATTATCATAAGTATTGTGGTTGATGTACTGTCAGAGCTCTGCTTGATGCTCTTCAAGTCAAACTGCTTGATCAGATGCAGCTGGAGGATTGAAGTGTTCCCTTCACTGACAGACTTTTCACTGATTATTGATGGATTTAGACTGAACAAAGAGAAGATGGAAACTGACCACAGAGACATGAGTTGAGGATGATGAGCAGCAGGATCCTGCAGATCATCTTCTCCCTGTGAGAGGAGACAGAGGAGGAGAGTCAGCAACACATCAGCTCCAGCATCAGCAACACACAACCAGCAACATCTACAGTCTGACTTCATCCAGTCATTCAACAGCTAATCCTCATTATTAACCTCTTTATCAGACACTGCTGCTCACCAAAACATTTTCTCTCTGAACTCTGAGGTTTCAGTCAGAAACTTGGACATAAAGAGCAAAACTGCTGATCACTGTCAAGATCATTCCACAAATTAACACCTTTAATTGAAATAAATTTTTCCATCAGCACAGCGACATCTATTTTTTAAGAGCTCAGTTCCTTTTAAATTATATTTACTTTCTCTTTTAATAAACCTGGGTTGAATGTTTTTTGGTAACGTTTTCTTGTGAGCATAATACAGAAATTTTAAAATACCAATTTCAATCAACTCCTTAAATTCCAATACATTTAACTGTATAAATAATGGATTTATATGATCTCTATATCTACTTCCACTAATAATTCTCACAGCTCTTTTCTGTAAGGGCTAGACTGAATTCATATATGTTTTACAGACGCTACCATGACACTAGTCAGATATGGTACAATCAATGAGTTGTACAATATTTACAACTTTTTTTTTCAAAATATCCTTGAACTTATTTATTGCAGCAATAGTTTTAGATAATTTACCTTTTATATGATTTATATAACAGATGTTCATCAATCAGAACAGCCAATTTTTTTTATTTTGGTTTCTGTACTTAAATCCTTCAACATACAGTTGTTCATCAACACTTTTTCTGCTGCTGCAAAATAGCAAACTTTCTTTTACCAATAGTTAAGGACAGTCTGGCTCTATTGAACCATTCTTTTAGAAATGAGGTTCTAACTATCTACAACAGTTTTTTATATTGTCTCCAGAGTAAAAAAGGTGCTACATTTGAAAATTGAATGCACTGAAATAATTTAGAAATAATAGTAATATCATTCATATACATAAGGAAAAGTAGGGGTCCATGCACTGAGCCCTGTGGTACCCCAAAACTAATACTTTGCACATCAGATTACCAAATATTGCTTTTTATCTATTGATGTTGAAATCTCTTCTAGTTTTTTTGAAAACTAGTAAAAAAAAAAGAAAACTAAAATGATCCTAATAATGTTTTGTTTCTGGGTGAATGTGGATGGAAGGGATGAAATCGTAATTAAGAGCCAAACAGAACCTGGTAAATCAGCTGGACACACTGTTGAGCTTAAAAAGTTTACTGGGAAAAAATAAACCAAATAAAAAAAAGTGGTGCAGGGAGGAGACAGAATGTACAGATGTCAGGCTGATCACAATGACAATGATGGGCTGAACAGACAGGAATGTCCAAAAGACGAGGCAGGAATCAAAAAGCACCAAACGTCTAAGGTAGTGACGCAAATCAGAAAGCCATAGAGGAATCCAATGAGGGCAAAGCAAGAAAGGAGATTTCAGAAAACAGAACAGGGTCCTAAACAAGCAATACGAAGATGAACACTGAATATCAACGCACATAAACTTGAAGACAATCTGGTAGCTACTGGCGGAGAGAGGCAGGTTTAAATAGGCAGGGTCACAGGTGAAGACCAGGCAGGTAGTTAAAGTCAGCGCAGGTGTAGCTGCTCCCCCAACGACCTGAATGGATCAGAGCAGAGCAGAAAGTGGAAAACAGCCAGCCCAAAAAACAGAAAACAGGAAGAATAGATAACAGAAACAGAAACATGTGGCACTAAAGGGAGCATGAATGAATGAAAGGGTGAACAAACAAAAACTAACCGGAGCAGCTGATTCTCTGCACTCCCTGGTTTCTCTGAAGATGAAACAATGAATGATTCACTGAGGGAGATCATGAAGTAAAGTTCAGGATTAAAACCATCAGCAGTCAATGAGGCTACAGATGGATGTCAGTCTGATCCTTCATTTTTCTCTCTGATCCACAAATGTGATCCACAGATGTGATCAACAATAAAACAAGAAACAAATCAAGTATATAAGACATACCTATGGTCCCTATTCCTTTGAGTCCAATGGTGCTCCGTGAGACTGAACTCTGTTACGTATTTCATAAAATAGTCCCACCAACCTGATCACACACGACACAACTCTCATTCTTCTGCTCTAACTGCTCGGTGCTCAACCCTTGACAAACTGGAAAACTTGACTAACCTGAATAACACCACCCACCAATAACCGACATGTGTCTTTCATCCAATTAGAGCATTCCTTGCAAATCCTCTTGTCAGTTTGATCAACTTAGAAGCTAAATATGGCAGAAGCAGTCATGTCTGAACTTCAAACATAACAGCTTTTAGCTGCATGACGCATTTCAACCAGTTGAACCACTTATAGCACCTTCACAAATAATAACCTGCCAGACAACTTTCTTCAATTAGTCAACAAACTCAAATTGATGTAATGAGGGATTTCTCTCTCCTCTGGTTGATCAAAGAGCTCCACTATTTATTCCAGCTTTTTCACAATTGTTAAAACGGCAAACATTTATTAAATTAATCATTCTTTTGACACAATTATTACTTTCACTTTAATAGGTGCATTTTGTAGAATCCATCATTTTTACTCATTTCTAAATTTTCAGCCAATGAATCAGATTCTTACTGTGATTGACCTCTGAACTATAATCCGAACCACACAAGGTCAAAGGTGAACATGATTAAAACCCAGAAATGAAACCCAACTAGAATAAGCTGTTCCTGCGAAACAGCAGTGAAAATGCTAATCTGCAGAATGATTGAGGAAAAGATGCATAAGATCTTTGAAGAAGAGAAAAAACTAGGTGAAATGAAATAAAAGAACAAATTTTAACATGAAAACATGATTAGAAGAATGTTGTGAAAAAACTGAACTAGTTGAAAATAGTTGAAGGATATTTGAAAGTTAGTATCAGTAGTAGTAGTGGTAGTAGTATTAGTAGCAGTAGTAGTATCATTAGTAGTAGTAATATCAGTAGTAGTAGTGGTAGTAGTATTAGTAGCAGCAGTAGTAGTAGTAGTAGTAGTAGTATCAGTAGTAGTAGTAGTAGTAGTAGTAGTAGCAGCAATAGTAGTATCAGTAGTGGTAGTAGTATTAGAATCAGTAGTAGTATCAGTAGTAGTATCATGAGTTTCAGTTTTTAAAGAATTTGAAGGAATTTGTAGTAGTAGTAGTATCAGTAGTAGTAGTAGTAATATCAGTAGTATCAGTAGTAGTAGTAGTAGTAGTAGTATCAGTAGTAGGAGTAGGAGTAGTATCAGTAGTTGTAGCAGCAGTATCAGTAGTAGTAGTAGTAGTAGTATCAGTAGTAGTACCAGTAGTAGTAGTAGTAGTAGTATCAGTAGTAGTAGTATCATTAGTAGTAGTAGTAGTAGTTGTTGTTGTTGTATCAGTAGTAGTAGTAGTAGTAGCAGTAGTAGTAGTAGTAGTATCAGTAGTATCGGTAGAAGTAGTAGTATCAGTTGTAGTAGTTGTAGTATAAGTAGTAATAGTAGTAGTATCAGCAGTAGTAGTAGTATCGGTAGTAGTAGTAGTAGTAGTAACAGTAGTAGTAGTAATAGTAAAAGTGGTATTGGTAGTACTAGTAGTAGTAGCAGTAGTAGTAGTAGTGTCAGTAGTAGTAGTAGTGTCAGTAGTATTAGTAGTAGTAGTAGTAGTAGTAGCAGTAGTATCAGTATTAGTAGTAGTAGTAGTGGTGGTAGTAGTAGTAGTAGCAGTAGTAGTAGTAGTAGTATCAGTAGTATCGGTAGAAGTAGTAGTATCAGTTGTAGTAGTTGTAGTATAAGTAGTAATAGTAGTAGTATTAGCAGTAGTAGTAGTATCGGTAGTAGTAGTAGTAGTAGTAGTAGTAGTAGCAGTAGTAGTAGTAATAGTAAAAGTGGTATTGGTAGTACTAGTAGTAGTAGCAGTAGTAGTAGTAGTGTCAGTAGTAGTAGTAGTGTCAGTAGTATTAGTAGTAGTAGTATTAGTAGTAGTAGTAGTAGCAGTAGTAGTAGTAGTAGTAGCAGTAGTATCAGTATTAGTAGTAGTAGTAGTGGTGGTAGTAGTTGTAGTAGCAGTAGTAGTAGTAGTAGAAATAGTATGATTATTAGTAGTAGCAGCAGTAGTAGTTGTTGTTGTATCAGTAGTAGTAGTAGTAGTAGTAGTATCAGTGGTAGTTGTAGTAGCAGCAGCAGTAGTAGTATAGTAGTATAGTGAGAATGCTGTATAGCATTCTCACTTGATGAGTCAGAAGTGATCAAAGTTCAGTCTAATGATGAGACAAATAACCCAGTTAAAGGTGCAAACAGGTTAGTAGGAGATTCCCATCAGCAGCAGACAGAAAGCCTCAAAAGGTGGAGGGACTGTTGTTTTCTGCTAAATCTACATGAACAGTGATCAGATCTCCACCAACACTAAACCCTTCAGACCATCAGGTAGAAATGAAGAAAGTTTCCTGCTGACTGCAGCAGGAATTCAGACAGAGTGAGACCTCTGTGTCCTGAGTGATGGAGGGATGTATTGTTCACTTTACTGTTTCATTAGAAACTGAACACTTCACAGGAGCTGGAAGAGAGATTTGTTCTTCTGCTGCAGTCACTGAAGTTACCTTGATGCAAAACATTTCATTTGTCCACATAAATGTTTACTGATCTCCAGCACAAAGATCACCAGAACATTTGTGGTTCTGACCTCCATGCTTTCGGACCTCAGCCTTTTCTAACCAAGAAGTATTTGTGGGATATTTGCTGAATTTATTCTCTGATGAACAATGTGTGATTAAGATGATGAAAAACTATCAATTATTTATATACTTACCAGCACATTTCATTCAGCAAATAATCTGTGGTGTTCTGGTAACTGAGTGGGGGATCGTGCTGATTGTGAGAATGTTTTAAAAAATGTCTCTGGTTGAAGAATCATAGCAAATCAATCCTGAAGACAGCGAAATGAGATTTTATCGAGGGAGGAAAGATCGGATCAGATCAGAAATACTTTAATAATCCCAGAGGGAAATTACAGTTCCAGTACAACCATTCATCACATACAACTCTGTGAAATGATTGGAGCCACATTTGGGGAGGGAGAGGAAAAAAATACATAGTTCACACTTTATCCTATTCCAGGATACAGTTTGAGATGTCAAAAAACCTTGCACGAGAAAAGCACATATGACGACACAACATTTATGCAGGGGGATAAGCTTGGAGATTAAGAAAGGTACAACAATGTTCAGGCCAGAGCATGTCGTTGTAGAAACATCTCAACTAAACCAGAGGAGGAAAGAAGTCTGCAGAGTAGAGGTTCAGTTCTGAAATGCTGCAGACATCAGGCTGCAGCTTAGATCTAGAAACACCAGAGCGCTGGACATCCCTGCATGGATAAGTGGCTATAGATAATAGATTGGTGGATGGATTTTCATCCTATAAAGAGGAATGCGTCATTTTCAAACATCAGATTTCTAATCTCTAAAACATGTCAGTTCATTTTGTTGCTGCAGAGCCGCTGACCCCAGAACTGAGCTGCTCTCCTTTATTCACTGATACGTTTTCCTCTCTGACACCGAGGAGCTCAGGCAGCAGCTGACCAATCAGACGTGGAAGCAGGTTGGATCCTGTTGGCTGGAGTTTAGCTCTGAACAAGGAATGGGTTTGTTTGCTCAATATGGATGTCATTAAACACCTTGATAAGGGCGGTCTCTGTACTGTGGTGAGGAAACCTGACTGGAAAACGTCAAAATGGCTGGTGGTTGTTAAGAAGGTGTTTAATTGTTGAAACTCAGCTTTTTCAATAATCTTACCGATAAAGGGGAGGTTTGAAATGGGCCTGTAGTTCTGGAGTGGTAACTTGTCTAAATTGTTCTTTTTCAAAAGTGGTGTGATAATAGAAAAGTGGCAGAGAGAGTACTTGCAGGTAGGTGTTGACAAAGGGAACTCTGGCAGACAGACGCAGGAAGCTCTGGCTAGCAGGCATGGGAGCTCTGATTGGCAGATATGAGAAGCACGAGGCAGGACAAGGTTTGGATGAAGTGAGCTAGTGCAGGCCGAGGTAAGGCTGAGCTGATCAGGAAGAGCTTCTTCTTCTTTATGGTTTTTTCTGGCGGTTGGCACGCAACGAAACGGTGCATTACCGCCACCAACTGGTTTGTAGTGTGGATCAGAATGACTTATTTATACTACCTAAAATAAATTAAACCAAACTACCAAAACAAAACAAACACCCCCCCAAAAAAATAAAAAAATAAAAATTAAATCCTATCAACTAAATTACTTAATCTAAGATAATGAAACATAATCCCATAACACTCATCTCTTGAATTACTTCTAAGCATTTCTATTAAATCAAATTTTATTCTTTTCCTTTTTAAATTTTTAACCATTTCCCTTCTTTCTTCTTCATATTTCTTACAGTATATCATAATATGCTCAACTGTTTCTTGTTCCCCACAATACTCACATCTTCCAGTGTTATGCTTCCCTATTTTGAATAATGTTCCATTTAATCCTGTGTGCCCAAATCTAAGTCTTGATATGATTATTTCTTCCTCTCTGCTCCTCCCTGCACAACTCATTTCTCCCACTCTCCTCTGAATCATGTACAGCCACCGTCCTTTCCTCTCTTCCTCCCATTGCTTTTGCCACCTTTCCTTCATCTTCTGTTTAATAATGCTCTTTACTTCCACCTTACTAACTTTAATAGAGATATCAATGTTTTCTCTAATTGTAGCCTCCTTTGCAACCTTATCTGCCATTTCATTTCCCTTTATTCCCATACGTGCTGGTACCCACAAAAATATAACTGTAATTCCCATCATTTGAATTCTGAATAATGTTTGCTGGATTTCTATTAAAATATCTGGTCTACTATCTGAATGACTTCTCTGTAAACTGATTAATGATGAAGATGAATCTGAACAAATTATTACTCTGAGAGGTCTTATTTCCTCTACCCATTGTACTGCCAACAGAATTGCTACCATTTCTCCTGTATATACTGATATGTTATCACTGATCCTCTTTCCTATTGTAATCAGGAAGAGCTGACATATGACAGTCTTTATAGTAGTGTTAAAAGTTGGATTGAGTCCCGGCTTGATTGGGCATGACAGGTGATGGTGATTACTGAGGTGTGGAACTGGAGCAGTACGGGAGGTGGAGAGTGCCACGAATATGTCACATGGTCAAAACCTATGGGGTAAGGTAGAAGACACAGCCAAGAAAGAGGAAAAAGCAATATAACCTGATATGTTTTTCCAGTTGAGAAAAGGGACATTGATGAGAAGATGAAGTCATTTTTAAATTAATTATAAAAGCACTTTCATTTTTGACAAAAAACTGAAACGTGAAAGGCTAAAGAATACAAAAAAAACACAGGATCAAAATTAAACTTCTTAAACAGATCTTCGGATTTTATACATTGTGTTGAATATTACAACAAAAATGATTAGTTTTGCTTTTGCAGTAAAGGTGGGAGTCTAAAGACAGCCGGTGTCTCCCAGTATCATCGACGGCTGAAGCTTTTCAAAAATAATAAGCAAAAATCTGTTTGGACAAATTTGTTATATTAAGTGTGTTTAATGATTCCATTAACATTCCCCTATGAACTTTGGAATAAAAGCAAAACCGGCTATGAGGACAATTAAAGGGTTTAAGTCTAATTATTGCTGAAAATGATACTGAGATTAATGGGTTTACCTTAATATTATGGGTAAAATAAAGATATTTACCCACTGAAAATAAATCCAAGAAAATAATATCGATAATAAATGCTGTTATGCTAACTGGGAATGAGTTATTACTTGGACTATGGACATCAAAACCTGGATGACTTTAAATTTTCTGCTTTTAAATTCTGACAAGACAGAAATTGTCCTCGTTGGACCAGAGTCCTTAAAAAAATAAACTTTTTAAGCATTTTTTCTGGTAGTGGTAGGCAATAAATTGGTATCTTGTAATAAAGTAAAAAGAGGTTTTATTTTAGAACATGTCATTTAAATCCCAATAAGAAGCCATCTGTGTAGGAGGAGCTCAGTGGACCTTCAGGGTTCTGTTAAACTGAAATAAAGTTTGAGTCCTACTGGTTATATTCTAAACTAGTAAATGGTAAATAAAAATGGTAAATGGCTTGTACTTATATAGCGCTGTATCAAGTCCAACAACCCCACAGTGCTTTACACTACAGTCAGTCAGTACTTGTGTGCCTCTGTCGCTCCGAATAAAAACAACATTTCACTAACACAGCTGCTGCTGCTACTGCTGCTGTCAGTCCCAGGAAAACATAGATGCCGGTCTTTCCTCGACCTCCTGGTTCTGAATCAGGAGTCGGTCTCTGAGTTGGGGGGTCATCAGGAGGGGGTGCTGCTGTCGGTCGGAATGAACCGTAGAGGCGGGTCCTTCGTGGACCACGTGGTTCTGGATCCAGAGCCGGTCTCTGAGGTTGGGCGACAGCAGCAGCTGCTGGAGGACAAAAGATGAAGAGGATAATTTCATCATCATCATCATCATCATCATCATCATCATCATCATCTGTTAGTTCTCCATCATCTTCTGCCAGATAAACTGTGGTTCTGTCTCTAGTGGATCTGGTTCTGGTTCAGCTCTGAATTTAGTGTGAACAGCAGAATAAAGAGTGGTGAAAAATCAGTTCCCTGATCTAAAAGCACTAAAGCAACGTCCCCCAGAGACACATTAAAGCTGAACAGGCTCAGTTCTCCAGAACTACTGCAACATGGAGGCTTTCTATCAATCCATGGACTCTCTGTAGGGCTGCAGGCTGGAGCAGCTGCTAGCACTGCTGCCTGGCTACAAGCAGGTCCTTGGTTCAAATCCCTGTCTGGGTGCTGTGTTCAGGTTCTCCCTGTGCAGTTGTGGAGACTCCAGCTTCCCTTCATACAAAACATCTATGTTAGGTTGACTGGACCCACATCTGCCCTTAAACCCTGCAGATCAGAACCAGCCCCTGTCACAACTGGTGTAACCCATGGCATTACCAGTAGTGTGACCCAGGTCTCTGTCCTGGGACCGTTACTTTTCATTATTTTCATTCTTCCTATCAGCAATATCTCCTGGAAATTCAACATCCATTTTCACTGTTATGTGGATGACACCCAGATCTATCTTTAATGTAAGCCAAGTTCCACGCTCCCACCCTCTTCCGTTATCTTTTGGATCCAGAATAAAATCCTGGTTCACTTTCAACTTCCTGAAACCGAACAGTGATAAAACTGAGATCCTCCTCCTAGGAACCAAATGTATATTATGCAAAGCAGACAGTTCCACCCATTCACTTGATGGTTTCTTAGTCTCCTCCTCAGGTGAGGTGCCCCCCACGTGGAAATGAACAATAATACAGAATTTGTCAATGTTTTGCCCTTTATTTCTGAAGTACCTTCTCAATTTTAATATTCTGAAAACAGTAACAATAAGTAAGCGGAGAAATTAATAATCCCGAATAACACATTAAAGCGCTCTTAGAATAAGACTTATTTTTTCTCCTGTTTTGTTTGATGAAAACCGCAAAAAACATCATAAATGTTTGACTTTCCAGAGGAAACTGAACAATGTGATCATGAAAAGTTTTCCTTTCCTGAGAGAGATTCATTAGGAGGAGTTCATTAAATCCAAATATCCTTAAAGTCTGCAGAGCTTTTGCAAACTATTTTAGATTTACATACTTTAACGCTGCTGTTCAGAGTAAATCCCGTTTGAAATAGGGCACAAGTTACAGGTTGAACATGGGATCAATTCTCATATCTTTGTACTTTTCCATTTATCATCATTTATGGGTGAAGATGACAGTTTAAATAATTTCATGGTAAGCCTGCTGTTCAACAGCATGAAAGAAAGAAATACAGAGTGAAATAATTAAATGTATATTAAAATGAATTTATTTAACAAAAATTAAATTTAATTAAGTAATGTAATAATTTAAAAGGCATATTAAATTATTCAATGGCACATTTAAATATTTAACTTTACATTTTATTATTTCATGGTACATTTATTTATTTCATAGTGTATTTGCATTTATTTTTTTCATGATATATTTATTTATTTAATATTGGCCCCTTCAACCCTCCATATATTTGGGTTCATGGAGGAAGAGCACTAAATCAAGTCAAGTTCATTTGTAGCGCATTTCAGCAGCAAGGCAGTTCAAAGTGCTTTACATAATGAAAACATAAAAACATCATGAACACATTGAAACAGTCACTTGTTGTGAGAACAGTAACAAACATTAAATTGTATCAGGTGAAATCATCAAGACACATCAAATATCAATCAATCAATCAATCAATCAATCAATCAATCAATCAATCAATCAGTTTGTCAATGTTCCTGTTATTATGAGTTTAAAGCAACTTTACACAGGTTTTCAGTCTGGATTTAAAGGAACTCAGTGTTTCGGCTGACTTGCAGTTTTCTGGAAGTTTGTTCCAGATGTGTGGATACATTAAAAAAACATAGCCTTAATCACTAATATGAAGCTAAAGGTGGAAATTCAACTGAAGAAACTCTGATTACTTCTATCCAATCGGAGGCTGATCCGCCTCTGATGCAGCCAATCTGCTTCCAGCTACATCTTCTCGAAACCCAATCAACATCCACCGTTCACCTTTAAAAGCAACTCCAAATCATCTCTCGGCCTGCTTCCAGCAAGCACAAGACCCGTCGCTACAATGTCGGATTTTGATTCAGTCAACCCACCTCCATCCCCTTCTCCACCATCGTAGCAAGCCCATCTGACTTTTCCTCGATTCTTCTTCAACCTCGTCTTCCAGAGTATAGTTCCTCCGGACTCTCATGGAGTTCCCTGTCACTCTTAAAACGATCCGGCAGAAGACCGCCATGTTGAGCCTGGTTCTGCCAGAGGTTTCTTCCCAAGGGGGATTTTTTTCTCTCCACAATCGCTTTATGCTTGCTCATCATGGACAGTTTATGGACAGTTTATGTAAACTTTGTTTATTCAAGCTTGTCATTTAAACTCAAGCAAATCACCTTGCAAACCAGCCTCTATGGTTTAACCAACTTCATCTATCTAAACTCTGCCACCAGTTTCAGGCCCCGGGGGGAAATATCCCTATTCTCATACATCTGCTATCTACATTAAAGTATAAATCAGCGTTTATGTTTCCCGCCGAGGCCTGAGCGCCAAAGTCTAAAATTATTGTACCAATAAATTCTTCTAATTGCATTTCTCTTTTTGTGAGTTTTTCAGATTGAAATGACACATCATCATACTCATTTTAAAATTTCTTTAAAAAAATAGATTGGTCACCCCACTGTCAAGAGCTCTCCACAAACTAACACCTTTAACTGAAATACATCTTGCCATCAGCTCAGTGACATTATTTTTTTCATTTTTTAAGAGCTGAATTCCTTTTAAATTATATTTACTTTACCTTTTAAAAAAAATCTGATTTGGATGTTGTTTGGTAATTCTTTCTTGTGAGCTTTATACATCAATTTTGAACTCCTTTTCAGCTCCTTAATTTTCAATAAATGTAACTGTATAAATATTGGATTTGTATGATCTCTATCTCTACTTCCACTAATAACGCTCACAGCTCTGTTCTGTGAAAGGAAGATTTAATTTATATATGCTTTGCAGGCACTACCACGACACTTCCACACAATTAGTCAGATATGGTACAATCAATGAGTTGTACAATATATACAAACTTTTTTGTTCAAAATCTTCCTGACCTTATTTATTACAGCAATAGTTTTAGATATGTTACCTTTAATATAATCCATACAAGGTGCCCATGACAAAATTTCATCAATAGGAAGACAAAATCTTCATTTATTTTGTTTTTCTGTACTTTGGATCCTTCAACATAACGTTGGTCATCAACACTTTTTCAGCTGCTGCAAAATAATAAAATTTGTTTTACCAATATTTGAGGACAGTCAACTACCTCTAACACTTTTTTAATATTGTCTCCAGGATAAAAAAGTTTTATCATCTGCAAATCGAATGCACAGAAATAATTAAGAAATAATAGTGATATCATTAATATATATAAGGAAACGTAAAGGTCCATGCACTGAGCCCTGTGGTACTCCACAACTAATATTTTGCACAATAGATTTTCTGTTAGTAATCACTACAAACTGCCTTTTATTTTTAAATAACGTGTACATGTGCCACTCCCCTAATACTGTACTTGTATAGCTTTTTCAATAATACTGAGCGATCTAATATATCAAAGGCTTTTTATAAATCCACAAATACACTCAACAAATATTGCTTTTTATCTATTGTTGTTGAAATCTCTTCTAGTTTTATTTTTGAAGACTAGTTAAAAAACAAACTGAAATTATCTTAATAATGTTTTGTTTTTGAGTGAAGGATGATTATGGATGGAATCTAGTTGTAATGCAAAGTCAGACAAAGAGCTCAATAAATCAGCTGGACACGCTGTTGCACTTTAAAGGTTTACTGGGAAAAAATAAACCAAACAAAAAAGTGGTACAGGGAGGAGAAATAATGTACAGATGTCAGGCTGCTCACAGTGAGAATGATGGGCAGACAGGAATGTCCAAAAGGACGAGGCAGGAATTAAAAAGCACAAAACGTCCAGGTCGTGACCAGAATCAGAAAGCCATAGAAGAATCCAACGAGGGCAAAGCAAGAAAGGAGAACCCAGAAAACAGAACAGGGTCCAAAGCTGGCAACGCAAACACTGACACTGGATATCAACTCACACACAAACCTGAAGACAATCTGGCAGCTACTGGCTGAGAGAGGCAGGTTTAAATAGGCAGAGTCACAGGTGAAGATCAGGCAGGTAGTTAAGGTCAGCGCAGGTGCAGCTGCTCCCCCAACGACCTGAATGGATCAGAGCAGAGCAGAAAGTGGAAAACTGCCAGCCCAAAAAACAGAAAACAGGAAGAATAGATAACAGAAATATAAACAATGTGGGAAGAAAGGGAGCATGAATGAATGAAAGGGTGAACAAACAAAAACTAACCGGAGCAGCTGAGTCTCTGCACTCCCTGGTTTCTCTGAAGATGAAACAATGAATGATTCACTGAGGGAGATCATGAAGTGAAGTTCAGGATTAAAACCATCAGCAGTCAAAGAGGCTACAGCAGGATGTCAGTCTGATCCTTCATTTTTCTCTCAGAAGTTCATCATCCTGATCCAGAAATGTGGTTTCTAAGTCAGAAATGTACCAGGAGCTAATCTAATGTTTGACAGGAGGCTGGCAGGATTAATGCAAAGATCAAAACTCAGGTTGTTGTTTCTGTTTTTGTAACAGCAGTTCTCTGCAGCTCAAACACTTTTCAGCCTAATGCCACAATGTTAGAAGAAAATGTTAAAGCATCAAGAATAAATGACTCCAGTCTCACTGCACATTAGAAATGATAAACAATAAAACAAGTAACAGATAAAGTATATAAGACATACCTATGGTCCCTATTCCTTTGAGTCCAATGGTGCTCCGTGAGACTGAACTCTGTTACGTATTTCATAAAATAGTCCCACCAACCTGATCACACACGACACAACTCTCACTCTTCTGCTCTGACTGCTCGGTGCTCAACACTTGGCAAACTGGAAAACTTGACTAACCTGAATAACACCACCCAACAATAACCGACATGTGTCTTTCATCCAATCAGAGCATTCCTTGCAAATCCTGTTGTCAGTGTGATCAACTTAAAAGCTAAATATGGCAGAAGCAGTCATGTCTGAACTTCAAACATAACAGCTTTTAGCTGCATGACGCATTTCAACCAGTTGAACCACTTATAGCACCTTGACAAATAATAACCTGCCAGACAACTTTCCTCAATTAGTCAACAAACTCAAACTGATGTAATGAAGGATTTTTCTCCCCTTTAGTTGATCAAAGAGCTCCACTGTTTATTCCAGCTTTTTCACAATTGTTAAAACGGCAAACATTTATTAAATTAATTACTCTTTTGACACAATTACTACTTTCACTTTAATAGGTGCATTTTGTAGAATCCATAATTTTTTACACATTTTTAAACACATTTTCAGCCAATAAATCAGATATTTATTGTATTGACCTCTGAACTATAATCTGAACCACACAAGGTCAAAGGTGAACATGATAAAAACCCAGAAATTAAACCCAGAAATTAAAACAAGAGTCAGAAGTGATCAAAGTTCAGTCTAATGATGAGACAAATAACCCAGTTAAAGGTGCAAACAGGTTAGTAGGAGATTCCCATCAACAGCAGACAGAAAGCCTCCAAAGGTGGATGGACTGTTGTTTTCTGCTAAATCTACATGAACAGTGATCAGATCTCCACCAACACTAAATCCTTCAGAACATCAGGTAGAACTGAAGAAAGTTTCCTGCTGACTGCAGCAGAAATTCAGACAGAGTGAGACCTCTGTGTCCTGAGTGATGGAGGGATGTATTGTTCACTTTACTGTTTCATTAGAAACTGAACACTTCAGAGGAGCTGGAAGAGAGATTTGTTCTTCGGCTGCAGTCTCTGAAGTTCACTATGAAGCTTCTTTCTGGTCTGCAGTCACTGAAGTTCACAATGATGCACAACTTTTCATTTCAGCAAACATAAATCTTCCTGCTGATCTACAGCAGGAAGATCACCAGAAAATAGGGGGTTTTCAGCTGACGTCACGCTCACGTGACTACTCAGCGCGTCCGCCATATTGGGTGGCAGTCGTTTCGCACCGTTGACCTGCATTGTATGACGCCTTAGGCAGTATTGGAAGTGAACAATGGGGAAAACGTGTTTAATGGTTGGTTGCACGGCCCGTGGAGGTGGAGATCAACGCTCTTTCTATCGCCTACCAGCCGTAATAGTGAATCAGTGTGAAAAAAAAAAAACAGCTGTCTGAACAACGCCGTCACCTATGGCTGACACGGATATCCAGGTCCGATTTGGACGGTGTTAAGCTGGAATACGCCAGAGTCTGCGGTGCTCACTTTGTCACAGGTAATTAACTGTTAAGTATTTAAAACATATAAGAAGAATATATTAATAATAGGGCTTGGGCGTTATGACTTATTACTTTCCGCGGCTGTCGTGTTGACTGCCTCCGCCGCCTCTACTGCCTATTACTACCGCATACTGTACTCCCTCTCTCAGCCGTGTTTTAATTTGATTAATTTCACCTTAACTTGATTTCAACCATGGTAAACCGTTGCTGTATTGTGGGCTGTAACAGCGCAACACATGATCGCCATGGGAAAAACATAGAAACAGATTAATTTTCCACCGCTTTCCTGCCTGGAGGCGCAACCACGGAGAACAACTGTTAGCGATAACAAAGAGTCGGCTCGCTTGGATCGCGGCTGTAAGCCGACCATAACTTTCCACAGTATCCCGATGTCAATGAGAGTGTGTTCTAAACGTTTGAAACACATAGCAGCAAGTTAAAAGTACATTACATGCGCGAGTGGTTGTTAGCACTGGCGGTTAGCAGCTACTAAACTAGCATGGGCCAGAGCCCGTCTGAGCGCAGCTTACCTTTGAACGAGTTGCTGTGTTCCCACTGTTTGCTGGCTTTATGATCTGCAGCTCCTACCGGCGCCAATACGGTAAATACAACTTAATTTTGCACTGGTCATTGTTCTGCTTAAATAATTAAAGCCGCGAGCGGCGTCGATCGGCCTTGCAGCCTTGCACACAGCCAATGTGTTGCACCGCCCGCCGGCGGCGGGCGGTGCAACACATTTGCGTCGGATTGTTTACATTTTTACCATCTTATTAAAACTCACCCGTCCACGTATGATGGCGATTTCCTTGATGTACATAACCAGATGTGAACTGGTTGTGAGCCTCTAGATCCTTGTAAGCCCTCATTTCCTCAAGAGTGTGCAGAGGGTTTTCACCGAACACCAGGTAATGCACTATGTCGCCGTGCTCTACATTTGGCCAATCATCTGGATTACGGCTAAACAAGGCACCGTGGAGGGCATACGGGTCCATATGGTCGATCACGGAACATTTCCTCAGATATACGTCCTTATCTGGTCGCTCTAGCGTGCTGGCGTACTTATCCATTCGCGATACGATAATACGTGTAAGACAACTAGAGATAAGGAAGTGTGCCACCCAATATGGCGGACCGGAAGTTGGCCAGTGACGTCAGTGAAAACACCCTATTCATGGTTCTGACTTCCATGCTTTCTGACCTCAGCCTTCTCCAACCAAGAAGTATTTGTGGGATATTTGCTGAATTTATTCTCTGATGAACAATGTGTGATTAAGATGATGAAAAATAATTATTTTATATATATATATATATATATATATATATATATACCAGCATGTTTCATTCAGCAAAGAATCTGTTGTGTTCTGTTAACTGAGTGGGAGCTCGTGCTGAGTGTGAGAATGTTTTAAAAATGTTTCAGGTTGAAGAATCGTAGCAAATCAATCCTGAAGACAGTGAAAGGAGCTTTTATTAAGGGGTAAAGGAGCAACAATGTTCAGGCCAGAGCCTCTCGTTGTGGAAACATCTGAACTAAACCAAAGGAGGAGAGAAGTCTGCAGAGGAGAGGTTCAGTTGTGAAATGCTGCAGACCAACACAAAAACGCAAGTTATTTTTCTGCAGAGATGGGCAGAGGAGCCAAAAACGGAGAACAGCGCTCCCTTACAGTCTGGGCTCATCTCCGCTGGGCTACCTCTGTCTTTCGGCCTTTATTGTCGGACATCAAAGAAGGGTGAGGAGGTGACAGGAGGTTACATGTGGGTCGGTATAGAAAGAGGGGTGCAAATTTATCGGGGTTAGCAATCAGTCACCTGTAAGATGCACAGCTGGATAAGGCAAGACATTCCTCATCTGGGAAAACCACTTGTTCTCCCTGCTTGAAGTTAAAACAACAGAACATTCCTGCAAGCCAGCTCATGAAACAAACCAAATGCCTCATCAGGAGTCGCCATCAGTCAGTGTCTGCTTCTGGAGGCTGCAGCTTAGATCTAGGAACAATAGAGCGCTGGACATCCCTGCATGTATAATTGGCTATAGATTTATGGATATTATTATTTATTTATGGCTATAGATAAATTGATTTTCATCCTATAAAGATGAATGCGTCATTTTCAAGCATCAGATGTTCTAATCTCTAAAACATCATTGTTTGTTGCTGCAGAGCCGCTGACCCCAGAACTGAGCTGCTCTCCTTTATTCACTGATACGTTTTCCTCTCTGACACCGAGGAGCTTAGGCAGCAGCTGACCAATCAGACGTGGAAGCAGGCAGGATCCTGTTGGCTGGATTTGCTCGGGGGAGTTTAGCTCTGAACAAGGAATGGGTTTGTTTGTTTAGCCAGTTTTGACTCCGGTGCTCAGTATGCAAAAGGCGGGATGGAGGTAACTCTTCTACCACAGGGCGTTCTTTGTTTTTCCAAAGTTATCATGAAAAACTAAACATGCAAACTTTTGTAGTTGATCCAAGCAGACTTCAGTTTGTTTTGCTGAAAATAAAACGTGGATTTTCAAACCCTTGAGGTTAACCTGCCGTTAATAAGCCTCTGTTATGCTATTGGTGCCTTTTAGATAATAAGCTGCAATTCCAGAAATCCCTTTTTAACCATCAGCTAATGTTCTTTAAAACGTAGAAACGGGAAATCAGGATCTGATGTTTTCAGTTCTGGACCAGAGCTCAGTGGCTCAGAATGTCTAAAGAAAGCTAACATTTCTCTATTTTTAATTCAATTGCTTTATTTTCCACTGTGGGGGAATTATGTTTCAGTAAAATCCATAAAGAGAAGGACAAACATGGGTAGACAGGTTCACTGAGGCCTTGCTGCCCTTTTCAAAGTGCTCCCTTTTCTCAGAATATAGAAAATATATAGATAAAAATGGTTGAGGGGGAAAAACTGCATTGCTCACATTTCTCTTATCAGTAGACAGTAAGAGAAAAATCTTCACCATTTTTAAGTGTGTAAAACCACATTTTATCCCTGTCATGCTGGGAAAATCTGTTTATCACCATCAAATGCACTTATCGGACAACATATAGTATATTTGTTTTAAAATATGCAGAAATTTTTCTGCTAGGATATGGGTTTTAACACCAGGACACAAAAAAGGAGAGACTGGCATCATCATATGGGTCATATTCATGAGTGGCAGCGCTTTCTCTTCACTGTTTTTCTACAACATGCATGAATGACAGGAATATAGGGTGTGGCTTTGTAAGCTGCAGGTATCTGAACAGGATCCTTCTCACGATAAGAAAAAGAGCAGCTTCCTCCCAAAGCAAAGGTGAGCCCTCCGTCTTTCTGTCTAAAAGAGAAATATGACATTATACGGAGAAATTGTTGGCAGCTGGAACCTGCTGTATTTTACGCCCAGGATTAATGCATCAGTTATTTCACCGAGCGTCATGTAGATCCTGTTTATGGGAAGGAAATAGAGAGGCACGTAAATAAAATATATTCAGAGGCTCCAAGTTAGTTCTAGTTTATTCAGAATCAGCTTTTTTGGCCAAGTTTGTGCTCTCTAACTAGGGAATTAACATCAGATCTACTCTGATGCCTCTGTAAATGTGGTGTAGGACTCTTTGAAGGGGAGAAATAAGTCTATTTTCAGTATTTCAAAAATCTTTATTGGTATTATGTTTTACCATAGTACATTTTTAATGAGATAGACACCGGCTCAGAATGCACACAGCTTACATAGAGTCAAAGACATAACAAGACAAAACATTTCCACGCTTTTTTAATTAAATCAATGGATTGCACCAACAAGGCTTACTGAAAATTTTAAAGGGTTCAAATAGTCTTTAGGGTCTAATGAGACCAAATCCAAGTCCATAAAGTCAGATAGCAGTCTCTTCATAATATAGATTACTGTGTTGTTGCATGAATTCATTACCCAAACGCTCCATTGTTGTTACATTTGTGTCAGCAGTAAATACTGTGCACTATATTTAAACCTTCAAGTTACAGAACTGCACAATCCGCATGAATAGGTGTCCATGCCAGACATTCCCTAATGAACTAGAGTTGCAAATACGCACTACCACTACTGCTTTTTTAATAAGTAACAGACAACAAGGTGACCATCTATGGTCAATGTTACAGCATTGTCACTTTTTTAGATATAATATTAACAAAAATATAAGTGGCTTTTATCCCGACTCGTACCTGCTGTCAGGTTTTAACTTGCTATGAAATTCATATGGCAAAAATAATATCAAGATGCACTTCAGTTACATTAATTTGTCTCCTTTTGTAGGGGTATAATAATAGTATTCGTCATACTGGTGACCACGGGTCCAGACCAAACAGCAGGGGGCACTGTTTGATCTCTTGGTTTTATAAAAAAGTGTGAAAATATGTCTTGTTGTGTCTGTGCTCATTCTGAGCCAGTGTCATTCCTGTAAAAAAAATATAATTATGGTAAAAAATAATTATAATAAAGATTCTTGATTCTTGAAATACTGAAAATGTACATTTGATGAAAAAATAAATTTTTCATCAAATAACCAAATATGATTGTTAAATAATTTGAACCAGACTGCTGTTGATTCCAGTAATAGTTCTTGTTTTAGGGTCTTGAGTCTTTCTACCAGTCCAGTTCAGAGACCAGGGTCCTCTCCTTGGTTCCTGTTCTCTCTGGTTCTGCTGTGGAACCGCAGCGGTTCTGTTGGACCTCTTTAACCTTTCTGCTCTGTTCTTCTTCTCTGTCCTGCAGTTCATAAAAACATCACAGCTGTACCTGGAAAGAACGTCTCTCTGCCATGTCAAGTCCTCAACAAGAAACCTGCTGTCTTTGTAAAATGGACCCGACCTGATCTAGAACCAGAATATGTCCTCCTGTTCAGAGATGATCAGCTGGATCCAGAACTCCAGCATCCATCTTATCAGAACCGGGTGGACCTGCAGGACAGACAGATGAAGGATGGAGACATGTCTTGTCATGTTTGGTTCTGGAGAACGTGACGACTAACGACACAGGAACATACGAGTGTAGAGTTTTTCAGAGAGAAGCAAACCAAAAGAAGAGACGCTCCTTGACCTCTGACCCCATCGCTGTCATCTTCCTGGATGTAGCTCCTCCTCCAGGTGAGCTGTCAGTGTGTCTCTTTGTCTTTAGAGTTTCCAGCAGCTCCCTGGCTGTTGTCATGGAAATGGCTTGATACTATGCATTCTGGGATTGAGAGTTTTTACCAGCCCTCTTTGTTCTCTGTGTGTAGTTCAGTACTTTCAGTTCCTCCAGTGGTTGGGTCCAACATATTTAACGTTTACATTCTTACATCCTGTTTTTTTCTGTCTGCTGAGATTAAATGCTAAAAGAAAACCCAACAGGATCAATATTTTCTCTGACAATGGATTAATGACAGCTTCCAATCATGAGTGAAATGTGTGTTTCTATGAATCCTCTTCATCTTTTGTCCTCCAGCAGCGACTGATGTCTCCCAACCTCAGAGACCGGCTCTGGATCCAGAACCAGGAGGTCGGTTTTCTTCAGACTGACCTCTTCCAGCTGCCATCCACTGACAGTGAACAGTGGATCTGCTGATCCACTCTCAGAGAAATCACTGTTTCACTGCTTCAATGGACTGAAGGAGTTCAGTCAGGATATCGTTAATTTGTCTCCAACAACTCCTGCAGGGAAATAAATACATTTTATAAACAGACAGACATGTATGTCTCAGTCAGATGCAAATCAGCAACCCACCCGCCATTAGAAGCTGTTGATTGATGGAAGTGGAGTACTTGGTGGTAACCCTGATTCTGACTGAGAACGTTTCTAGGAGGATGGGCCTCCTTGTCTTTAAAAACAGCAGCGCTCCAACTGCAGGTTGCTCAAGTGCAAGCTGCCAGAATTGACAAAGACTCCTGGATAGGTGTCGAAACATTTTCAGAAAGAACTGAACGAAAGCCTGGTTGCCTTCAGTTTAAGCCTGTTTGCTGTTGCGAAGAGCTGGATAACTGAGAATTCGCACCAGCATTCTCAGAGTCTCTCAGAGAGCTCCTATCTTAGCCTAAAAATTGCTACCAAGGAGTCTGAGTTTCTGAGTTTTTCAGAGAGTTGCTGAGAGCAACTCTGAGTAAGGAGATTGCCTTAGGGGGAGGTGTGGTTGACCGCGTTGCTGTGATGCTGTCTTTCAAGAGCTATGATTGGTTGATAGCACAAAACAATAAATAAAACACAAAAATGTGCTCCCAGCAATCAAATGACAGAAATTACTGCCTCATGTTGATAAAATTAGCAAGATGTATTGGCTGTCACACAACATCAAAATTATTTGACTCACCTTATTGAGATTCTCATCTATTTGCTTATTTTTATGTTTACTCACTAGTCAATTTACCACCTTTTTCTAATTGATATTAATGTGCATTTACCTTTCATGATTTTACTGGGTTTGTCTGCTTATATGAAACGGTATTTGGCAAAATAACCGGCAGGAAAGGGAGAAAAAAAAGATAAATAATTTTAAAAGATTTGCAGCAGCGCATCTCTCCGGTCATTTCTGGGAGGTTAAGGTATAAATAGGCAGACTTTGAATCGTATCGCCACAGATCAATACACCTTTTTCTCTGTAAGTGTTGATGCTTTTACCCCCCCAGCCTGGAAAGTAAAGCACTGCGTGCAGCAGTCAAAAGCGAGGAGACGGCATCACACAAGTGAACTTCTAGATGGCCATTTGGGCTACTGACTTCATGCAATACAGAAAATACTTTCTCAACTCTTTTATATATTCTTTGTAAATTTCTACAATTTTTATTCGTAATTTTTCAACATTTTCTTATATATCCTCTATAAAATGACATTCGGAAGAGCCATGCCTTTAATCCGTTGGGTTACTGAAACTAATTAATTTCCCCCTATGGGGATGATAAAGTTTATTTTATCAAAAGTTCTAATTTTATGAGTGTTAAAAAAGTTTATGTACTCATTTCCTCCCCTGTTTAGGTGGTGGATCAGCCCAATGTTTCCACCATTTTCCTGCTTCAGACACTCTTAGGCACACAAAAAGTCCTGCTCACTAGTCCTAACATTTTGTCACTTTAGGAGCTCTCTTAATGTCTAAGATGCTTTGTGAATAATTTTTATCTCACCAAGGTAAAATTTCTAATTCTCTTAGTCTTAGGAATCTTTGTAAATACGGGACCTGGCTTGTTGTCTTTGTCTCTCCAAATAGAGCCATCAGTTGTCAGGCTTCAGTTTTTACCTGTCTCACCCAGGACAGTTCCAGCACTTTCCAGTTCTCGTGCAGCCCAATTCTCACTCCACCTCATCAGTTCCACCTGCCATTTCTAATCAAGCCCGGACTCAGTTCACCTGCCATCCTCCCTACTTATGCTCCCTTCAGTCTGCTCTTCCCTGCCGGATCCTCTTCACTCAAACCTCATCTGCGAGCCAGAGTTTCCTACGTCTGCCTACCTGTGACCCTCACATCAGTCTGATGGATTCAGTCTACTGCCTGCTCCAGCTCCGCCGCGTCCCCAGCCTCAGCCTTCTTCACCTTCGCTTATCTTCTCCAGCCCAGTACAGTCTCTGGTCACCATCTCCGTTACTCAAAGACTTCAATAAAACTCCTTAAACAAAGCTCTGTGTGTGGTGGTGTTCAGGTTCATCAGAACAAATCCTGTCAGCAGTAACATGAATCCTTTCAACTACATTGGCATCATTTGAAATTTTGCATGTAAATGTTTCCTTGTGTGGTTGTAGTGTCCTGTCAAAAGTGTTAAAGGCAGTGGATTGAGAACACAGCCCTGAGGACACTCAGAGCTGATCATGATACCGTGAAATTTTCCAATGTCAACCAACATACTAGAATCAACGGGTAAATCGTGATTATTCAAAAAAAAAGTAAAAAAACAAAACAACTGGACTTGTTTTCCGTAGTTGAAGACGTTTCGCTTCCTCTCCAGGAAGCTTTCTCAATTCAAAAAGTCTGGAGTAATGTGGAGTAACAAGCTTTATACTACTGCCCAAACAACGACCTTGTAATGGCTTAGACAACATGCAAATTCAATAGAAACAAGTCCACCCCCTTAGTAATGGGCGGTCGTTAAAGCCATTAAGCCAGCAGATTGGACCAAAACTGGTCCACTCCTCTGTAACGGGGAGTCATTAGGGTTGTTATTGGCTTGGTTTACAGGAACGATGTTTTGATCTCCCGAATGACGGTGAGAATTGAGGTGACGATTGGCCGGAATTAATCCTATAGCTGTGTTGTACGTTTTTGAGAGTTGGAACCTAAGGCCTGCTCCTCTGTTTAAGGTTGGTTTTTCTCTCTTAACGTAGATGGCTTCCTTCACACCCCTTTCAAACCATCTGTCTTCTTTGTCCAAAATGTGAACATGTTGGTCCTCAAAAGAGTGCCCTTTGTCCTTAGGTGTAGGTGGACAGCAGAGTCTTGTCCTGAGGAGGTAGCTCTCCTGTGTTGAGCCATGCGTCTGTGGAGAGGTTGTTTGGTTTCTCCAATATAAAGATAAGAACATTCCTCACTGCACTGAACTGCAGTCCAGTTGCCTTGTTTTTTACTTTTTTTGGATTGCCCTGGATGACTGAGAATCTTCACCAGCAAATCGTGATTATGTTTTAGTATTTTTCTTTGGAGAATTGTGGCATCGAACACTCAGATTGATGAAATGTATATTTTTTGAGTGGACTTTTCACTACCCACATGATTCAGTAGTTGCATTTTCCGTGCTGAGATAGTGATCCCAAAATTGTTACACATTTAGAAATGCAGAGAGGTGATGTAAGATTTGCATTAATGAATCAATAGATGGCTGAATTTTTTTTGAAAATGTCAGCAGAAAATGTCATAGTGAGAAAAAAAACAAGCATTAACAAGGAATTGAAAAATAAAAAGCAAATGATAATTACTGGCTGTTACTGGCTATTAATAAGGGCTGCCAGGTCTCTGTACGACCGGTGTCAGAGTCTGGTCCGCATTGCCGGCAGTAAGTCGGACTCATTTCCGGTGAGAGTTGGACTCCGCCAAGGTTGCCCTTTGTCACCGATTCTGTTCATAACTTTTATGGACAGAATTTCTAGGTGCAGCCAAGGTGTTGAGGGGATCCGTTTTGGTGGCCTTAGGATTGCGTCTCTGCTATTCGCGGATGACGTGGTCCTATTGGCTTCATCAGGGCGTGATCTACAGCTCTCACTGGAGCGGTTCGCAGCCGAGTGCGAAGCGGCCGGGATGAAAATCAGTGCCTCCAAATCCGAGACCATGGTCTTGAACCGGAAAAGGTTAGAGTGCCTTCGCCGGGTTGGGGAGGATGTGCTGCCCCTAGTGGAGGGGCAGCACATCTTGGTATCTTGGGGTCTTGTTCACGAATGAGGGGAAGATGGAGCGGGAGATCAACAGGCGGATTGGTGCGGCGTCTGCTGTGAAGCGGGCGCTGTACCAATCTGTTGTGGTGAAGAGAGAGCTGAGCCAAAAGGCGAAGCTCTCGATTTACCGGTCGATCTACGTTCCTACCCTCATCTATGGTCACAAGCTTTGGGTCGTGACCGAAAGAACGAGATCCCGGATACAAGCGGCTGAAATGAGTTTTCTCCGTAGTGTGTCTGGGCTCTCCCTTAGAGATAGGGTGAGGAGCTCAGTCATCCGGGGAGGACTCAGAGTAGAGCCGCTGCTCCTCCACGTCGAGAGGAGCCAGTTGAGGTGGCTTGGGCATCTGGTCAGGATGCCTCCTGGACGCCTCCCTGGTGAGGTGTTCCGGGCACGTCCCACCGGGAGGAGGCGCAGGGGAAGACCCAGGACACGCTGGAGGGACTATGTCTCTCTGGTGGCCTAAGAACGCCTTGGGATTCCTCCTGAGGAGCTGGCCCAAGTGGCTGGGGAGAGGGACGTCTGGGCCTCCCTACTGAAGCTGCTACCCCCGCGACTCGACCCCGGATAAGCGGAAGACAACAGACGGACGGACGGACGGATGATAATTACAAATATGATTTTTCTGTTTCAAAAAATTATATCATATGATTATACAGTGCAAAGTATCTATGAACAATTTTACTTATTTAATTAATAGCGACACATTTTAGTCTAGATATAATTTAATACCCTGTAACTGCTTTAAGTTGAATAAATAAGGCAGCTTTAGATAAATTTGCAATTTATAAGATTTTGGTGATTTTTGAACCCCGTGGAGTGATTTGTTGTTTACCAGTTAACTAATGCAATCATCAGAATCAGAATCAGATATACTTTAATAATCCCAGAGGGAAATTCAGCTGACATAGGCATTTTTTTTTGTGAAAAACACGAAAGTAAATCTACGTCATGGCATAAGCTTTCAGAGCCACATCTGCCCTATCACATGACCCACTGCATGATCACTTCTATATAGTCTCCTAGACACTGAAGTCATCATTCTTATCGATAGATGGTTGTTATAGGGTCAGACTAATATATAACTGTTCAAAACTGTAGCTGTTCTCAGTGTAGTTTCTGTTTTTTTTTTTTTTTTTTAACATTTCTATACCTGTTAGCATGGTTTGGATCCTACAGGAGTTTCTTCTTGTCTCTAAATGTAAGTACGTCGTAACAATTCCTTTAAAGTTTTTGATATATTCACAAAATAAACCCATCCATGTCTGTGTTTTTGTTTATTACCTATAGGTTTGAGGCAGGATGGCATTGTGGTGTAATAGATATCCATTTGTTATACCTATTTGTGTTGTCCATTTTAGGGAGATTTATCGTCTTTTCAAGAATTCAAACACCTCAGATAAAGTACAAGTCTCTGGTGTAATTAACAACAGAAACCACACCACGACATTAATGACTTTTCCCCTGACTTTACAGTTACTGGCTTATTGAGTTGAGTGCAGGCTATAGGAACATTTTCGTTGTTTTCATTGTAAATACTTAGAACTAGATCAGGATATGAGATGGACCATATTTAAATTCACAATTTGAATTCAACACTATGAAAACCAAGACTTTGGGCAAAACAAATTAAATATTTTTTTCCATTTTTATCACCTGCTTTTAAATTAAAGAAATTCAAATGTGCATAGTAAATGACGAGATTCAGAAAGATGATCAGTGAAAGCAGCTTTTTATCATGCTATAATTAATTGGATCTTTGCGTTGTTGAAAAGTGTGTTTCTGAATGAAGTCTAAGTGACGTAGATGTTTAAGTCTTTTTGCTGTGATAACTGTACTTTAATAAATTATTTCTTGATTTTTTTATATCTTCTCTTAAAGGGACATGGTTGCTGGTATTCATCATGCTCTCTTTTTGGGCTTACGGTCAGTTTAAACTTTAATTTTATCATCATCATCATTTTAGATTAAAAGTTAACTTATTGTTAGGTGCATTTTTTTTTCATTTACACTTTATTTAAACAAGACAGACACACAAACAAAACAAATGTATTACATTATGTTACCTGCACAAACAAAAACAGAAAAGTGAATGAATTACAGATGCTTTACCTATCAAGTTAAATTGTTGGGTGATCATGACCATCATTAAATAAAAAAAACAATATAAAACACCCACAAAGATCAGAACTACTTCTTAGCCACAGCCTTTAGTTCCTTGTTTTCTCTTTTGTGTTCCAACAGAATCTCAAGCAACGAATGAGGTATTCAGCGTGCAAGAGGCAGAGAACCAAACAATCAAACTGAATCTGCCCTTCACAGCTTCTACCTCCAGTTCTTTAAGCATCAGCTGTCGTCGGACAACAGATCAAAAGGTCTTGTATGATTAGCATACAAAAAAAAGTGTTGTGTCAGAGCATCAGGATGAACAGTTTGCAGGACGGGTCTGCCTTGACAACACTGTTCCCAGGAAAGGACAAATCATACTGGTAGTGTCCAGACTGAGGACTGAAGACTCTGGTCTGTACAGCTGTACATTTAAAGATGACTCTTATCAGACTTTTCACAACTTTAAACTCCACGTTTACCGTAAGCATAATGTTTAGAGGTTGCAAGAGCAAACTTTAATTTAAAAACTAACATTTGTTATTATTGTCTGTTGCTCAGCGTTTTTGATATTCTGTTACTTTTACCAGCATGTTTAGTGCCAATAGACGTGAATGTGACACAGAGCTCCTATCTGGCAGAGAAGGACAACAACATCACTCTGGAGTGGACCTTTACCTCCACACCTGACTGCTCCTCAGACGTCTTGACTATCTCTTGTGTCCGTGTGAATGATGGCGTCATGTTATATGAAAAAGTAGCAGGTGTTGTAGCGTCAGAGATTCAGGATGAACAGTTTTCAGGACGAGTCCAGAGTGACAAAGACGTCCTCAGAGAAGGACGAATCAGACTCCATGTGTCAAATCTCAAGATTGAAGACTCTGGAGTTTATAATTGTATAGTGAGGATAGGTAATTGCCTTGGCTCAAAGAAGTGTGCTCTCAAAGTCACTGGTAAGTGTGATGTGATTGACCTGTAAAAACAAAACTATTAGAAGTTACAACAGCTCCTGTTTTAATGTCAGACATTCAAAGAGTTTTTTTCTTCTATCCTTCACTACAGAGTCTCTTTCACCGATGCACCATTACCCAACAACTGCCCCCCCGCCTCCAGAGAATCAGAGCAGAACAAGACTACTATATAAAGTATCACCAGGGATTATTTTTTTCCTGATCATTTGTTGCATTATTTTTGTGAAGATAAGAAAAAAAACTGAATCTCTGCTCCCTGAGACAATACCTCTCCGTGAAAGGAGGGCTCGGTCCTAGGGACCATACGTAGATGCTCTTGTTTTTTTGTGGACTTGATATGGGTAAATTCTACTGCTGGATACATTTCTAACAATGTTATTTGCAGATGTAAAACATATAACTGACTTAAAGAGAAATAGCAATGAGAACTTTGAATAAACTTTACAAGCATTTTGAATGGAATACCCACAGTAGCAATCCCAAAACCTGATTGTATTGATGGCAGAAAAAAAAAACACAACATAAATTACAGTGATGCAGAAGTAATTTTGTTAATTTGGTTTAATAGTTTAAGAAGCAAGAAGTACCATTTGAGGTTGAGTGAGTCAGCAAACCTCACATGTGGTTATGTCAGCTGAGCTGATGCACATGCTGATAATAAAGAAAATCCTTTAGAAAAAGCGAAACCAAAACTACTAAAAACCTTTGAGAACATTTTAGTTCACTTAAGGCTTTTAATGATCACAGGAATCCATATTTCTTATGAACAAACACTGCACTGAATTGTTTTTCTTAAACAATAGAAAATCAAGTTTAATGAAATCTAACGGAATTTGTTTTTTGATGTTCTTGCTTCTTTGTCTTTTGTCTAAAACAAACTTAAAAGTGGAGAGGTTAGAAGGAACACAAACAAACTGCACAAAAAAGAAGCTTCAGTATTTCAGGTAAGGTTGGTTTTAAAATGTAACGGCCCGTGAAGGGGAAATGAAAGTATTAAAAGTTTTTCATGCTACAAGCAAGTATTATGTGACATCCAACCAGCATAGCTACTGACATATCATCCGGGTATAGCCCTGCTACCGTTGATGCTGATCCAGCTCTTGGCCTTAACCCTGGCCTTGGTGTCACAGGATTCACTGGAAACCACACACACAACATTAGGATGTGATTACATTTTATTTCTACTTTCTGTTCTCACAGAATTGGGTTCAAAGTCGTATTTGACGAGTAAAGGCATTTCATATTTTAACTGTGATGTTCTAATATGAAGGATAAAACACATTGTTTTAACTGAAAATGAAACAATGCTGACAGGTCCTTCATTGTCAAGTTCACAGTTTTATTTATATCTCTTACAGTTTCAAAACAGCATTGATGGTTCCTGCTATGGAAACCGACTGAAGAGTTAAGATTTTTCACCAAAAAGATCAAACCCACAGTTAGAAAATGAAAATGAGTTGATGTTGTGCCTAAGGCCAAGATAAAGAGGCACAGCAGTGATAAACTAAGACGACTTATGGTGTTGCCTGGATCTCCAGTATGTGGGAGGGTCCAAACAGAGTAACCATACACTTTCAGATTGAGTACTGGGCAAAAAGGAGGAGGAACTGTTTAAATTAGTAATTTAGGATTGCCAGTTCATGGTATTAGACACAAGTGAAGCATGTGTGTGATCTCTAAGTGCAAAAAAGAAATGGGAAGCAAAGATTTGGGAATACACAGAGCTGTTGTACAGCCAATGCTAAACATCACTGCAACAGTCTGCAAAACAAATATGATTCTAAGCGGTCCAAGGTACTGAAGGATAAGGAGGAGATGAGACACATGTATGATGACTACAGCCCTAAGCTACTGGCAAAAAAAGCAAAAGACGAGGTTGAGAGGACAGGCCGTTGCTAATTTCTTCTCCACTGTTCATTCTTCTCTACAGTGAACATGCGGCTGTAGGCCTTCTAAAAATACTGAATGTTCAGCCGGGCTACGAGCATCAGTGCGTTGCTCAACAACAGCGTCTGGCAGGTTAGCCTCATTTTTGGCCTGATCTATAAGGCAGTCTGTTAATGACTTCTTGACTTTGTTGATTTGTGCACTGCTTACACTTCTGGGAGCACCAAAGCCATCATTTAAGATTTGGTTGGACATTTCTCTATAGGGAGGTAAAGGATATGCAGCATGGAATATTGATGATATTAGTGTGTTTAGTGTGCCATGATATTCATGTGAAGCTGACGTCTTACAATAATCCAAAAAGCTGGTTGGTCATCAATCCTAGAAAGTATCACATTACATTTAAATGATATTGACTTATTTGAACAGATTATACAGTGTATATTGTTATGTTTGACGGTCAGATAATATGTTTTTGAACATATTCAAATGAACAATAAATTAAAAACATGGTTGGTACCTCCTTACCTATAGTCCACTATGCTGGCAGCACCCTTGTGTGTTTTTTGTTTTCATAGTTTTGATTAAAGGCCATATTTATTTTGTAGCTAATTGAGACCTAAGTTTGTTACAACCCTTAGGATGGAGCTCTAGGAGGCGTAGGGTGCAACACAAAACGTATAGAGTAGATCCACAACCCAACAACTGGAAACTACCGAGCCAAAACCAAGCATTGTGTAAAAAAATGTATTATACCATTTTCAGGGTTTTGCACATGACTTGAAAAAACAGAAGGGAAACAATAAACTCTGGGATCTCCAAGGCCAAAACAACAAACAAACCCACACCCTTATGCCTTAAAATAAACCAGTTCTTGTCTGACAAAGTTAAAGAACAACACCTAAGGTTAGCCACAGGAGAAAGCAAAACAATTTTGCCAAAACAAGATGATCCAACCACAGAACTGCTCCCAGACACCCGCTACACAGGACCAAGTCACACAGTTAGCTAAACCACAGATGCCTAGGGGCAAGGGATGTGGAGCTGGGTGACTGAAGCTTTTATGGAGTCCACTGATGAGGAGGAAATCACTTCAGCTGTGGATCACGGTGTGACAGGAGGCCTGCAATCAAACAGGAGAAGAAGAGAAAGAAACTATCTCATAGTAAGAGCCCCTAGAGGCCAGTAGATGTAACGGTATTCAAGCCCCAGCTCTAATACTTTCAATTTCAAATCTAATACAATCAGTTGACAGAACACATACAGTTAGATGTGCTTATGACATCCAGTGGGACCAGAGGTAAGAAAAGAACAATAGCAAACAGATGGGACACCATGACACCTGGACAGTTGATGCAGACGAGGGTGTTGGACGTATCAGTACATAGTTGTCAGTTCATAGTCACCTGTCCAAATTCATCCCATTTAATTTCATTCAATCTACTTTAACCCATAACAGATTAAATTGTATATGAAGACATTCCGTTGAGTGCAGTTAAATACAGTTAATCATGGAATCCCGGTTATTACCGTGTGCCAGTAAAGCATTGGGTAACAGTGGAGAGGAACCACTCCTGTTAAACAGGAAGAGACCTACGACAGGTGAATACCCAGGTGTATGATGTTCCAACAGCACAAACAGCATAAAAAACATTATTACATCGAAACAGCACTTATTTTACAGCAAACTTTAACATATTTGATCAAACAGAAAGTAAAGTAAATCCCACTAAGAACCTCGCAAATAAGATTCCTTAATAAATTACAATATCAATCCAAAGTGTCCTTGTCTTAGAAGTTAAGACCCCTGAGCAAGTAAAGTTTTTTTAATCATGTGTTATGTTATTAAGAAAAAAGGAATTCACTTTACAAGATAAAAAAATACTTTATTCATTTGTGCTGGCATACAGTACATGGTACAATCAGGTGAAGTAGACCTTTCCACAAACGGCAGATGTTGTTATGCACCATCAATGCCTGGTTTGCATAAAACCCTGAAGAACCCTGCAGAACTTGAAGAAGAGAAATGTTTTGCCCTGTATCCCACAGCAGTCATGAAGGAGACCCTTAGATGAAAAAAGTCCAGTCTTCAAACTATGTATAAATAGGATTTTATTCTCAGCACAGTCAGAGCAATCTTAAGAAAACGTCTCTGATAGAAAAGTGAAAACAGGGCCCCTCCGTCATCTGTGGTCAGATGTATAAAGGAACCACCAATAATTACTGTATCTGATGAAATGTGTTGTTGTTAGTGTTTCTCTGGATCACAGTCTTGATAATTGTCCACATAAAATAAAACAACCAGAAACACTAAGTTAGTCAACAATGCTAATCTATCATACTATAAACAGCCTAATAACCAATTATGATACAAACTGTAGGCATTAAAACATTTACCATTTTAAAGGGTTTGTGTTACTCAAAACGTAAAATAAGTCCTCTTCATCAGCAGCTTGATATAAAATACAAGATTTAAATGTTTAAAAATGCCTTTCATTTAAATAAGTAACCGAAAGTAACTTTTTATATCACAGGCTTCCCTTTTGTCCTACTAGAACACCATGTAAAACATTTACCAAAGACCTGCTTCTTCCACCTTCTAGTAACATCCCTAAGCTCTGAACAATGGCCTCTAAAAACGAGCTTCAGACGTTAATCCCTGCTTTTTTAAATAATGTTTACTTTACAGTAGTAGTTTGTATACCCGTCTAAACAAAAAGGAGCTGGCCCGTCTACAGATGCTGCTGGGATCTTGAGCCACTCTAACGGTAGAGCCCACATGTTTAAAAATCTCACCACTAGCTCCCTGTAGCTCATGGTATCAGTTATAAAATTCTAGTTTTGACATTCAGAGCACAGCATGGGCAGCAGCCCCTTCCTAAATCTGTGACATTATCCAGCCGTACAGTGCAGCTCGTAGCCAGAGATCCTCAGAGCAAAAACCCAAACTCACTTTAGGACTCAAGGAGACGGACCTTTCCAGGCTGAGACTATTGCCTGAGAAAGGTGTCATATAAATAAAATGTACTTTCTCACTTTTGACCTCATAAATTTACTGCAACATATACAACCCTGCCCAAATAATCCATTTCCTGCATTCAAAGACAAAACCTTGACAAGCTCAAGCCGTAAACTTCTTACAGTGTAAACATTGCTTGTTTTGCCTGATTTAAACTGGCAGCACTCGACCAGTTTTTCAGGTTTTCATATCACAGAAATCTATTACAAGACCCAGTTTGTTTAATCATTACTAAACAGATATTCAGACGGCACAGATCCAATCCTGTCGCACTGTTTCCTCACCGAAAAACGGCAGAGGTCAGAAAAGTAACGTAAATGCAGCCAAGTGTGACTCCCTTCTGTCGTTTCTTCACTTCAGATAGCCTGGGGTGTGACACTTGATGAATGAAGCAGAGGAGGCCAGCAAAGCTAAAGCTAAAGCTGCAGCGAAGAGTCCCAGTCCAACGCAAATACCAATTCTTCCTCGAGTCGCTGGTTCTAGTTGTCCTGTCACCCATATTGGCTCCTCGGGGGCTGTAAAGAATTAAAAAAAAGCAATGCCGTTGAGTAAAAAACAAATCCTACACATATAAATCAGAGCACCAATTTCCTGCATTATAATGAGACATGAATGGAATCAGATCTGACTGTAAATTGTTTTAATCTTAATAAGAAGTCACAAAGTCATCAGCAAAGGGTGTGCCACTGTGCTTTGGTTCTTTTTCCTATCAGAAATGCTGGATTTACTCTGTAGGAACAGAGGCGAGGCAGATTTAACAAATATATCAAGAACTGTAAACCAGTTTGGCGGGTTGTTAGAGAGGATCAAAGACTAGAAGGATTCTCATATAAAATATTGTATTTAACTGTTTTCTGATCATACTTTACTGAAGCTCTTCCACAGGATGCTTATTAAAAGAAGGTTGGTTCGCTTTCCCAGCATGCATTGCTGCCTTACAATCTTTGTTCTCCTGTTTTTGTATATGTTTTAGTAGATGCCATGCATAATCGTCCTACCCAATCACCAATGCAGATAATTACTTTGGAGAAAAGTGTTTTGTGCTTTTTTCTCAGTATTTTGTGGCACCAGTGGTCTTTATCCACAGGGTTCATTCGGGTAAGGTGAGGAGAGACGAAATGGACTTCCACCAAGGCCCCGCCCTATTTATTTTTTTTTTTTTTCAAATTAGTCCAACAGATTAGCAGGAAAACCCTCAATGGCCCGTTATTACCCAGCTGTTTTAGGTTTACACTCAACAGTCCTGTGTGTGAACTGCAAGGACTCCAACTGAAGGTTTCTGGTGTATGTAGCAATTAACAAATATGCAAATGTATCAGATATCAAAATTTACTTGTCCTGAATCTCTGAACAAAAGAACGATACGCAGACGTGGAAATTGTCACATCTTCCCACCCTTTCAGACTTTGCGCAGCCACATGCTTCTTTTGCTCATGGAAATGATAGATTTAGAAGAGTCTTTCTGATATTTGAAGAACCCTTTGAAACGTGTCTTTGACTTGTGGCACTGATTTTTAAGGAGATTCTAAAAAAAAATCCACAGTAGTGTTTTTCTCCTTCTTCTGAGCACATTATTCGCACAATGACAAGAAACACATATAAATTGTTTATGTGTGCTTCTTTTTCCTTATGGAATGGTCAAGTTTTTTTTTTAAATGAGCACAAACTTACCAGTGATGTTAAGAGTAAACACTTTCACCATCTTCCCATTTGCTTTGGCCATTCTGCAGAGATACTCGGCCGAGTCCTCGGTCCTGACTCTGGCCAGCTGAAGCCGGACCCGCCCTGCTGTCAGGGCTTCTTCATCGCACCGAACCCGACCGGCAAACTGCTCGTGTTGAGCTTCGAAGACGCTGCTGTCCAGATTATAGAAAACCTTCAGCTCGGGTAACTGGATACAGTGGATCTTCAATGGCAGCTTCGGATGCAAAGCGCCACTCTATTGTGACGTTAGCGCCTTCTCCAGCCTGGAAAGTGATGGCATCTGAGTCAGGACCTGAGTCAAGACAATGGCCAAGACTCAGAAACATCCCTGAAAGCAAGGAGATTAAAAAAAAAGTTTATTTTGTAATTTAAACTTCTTTTTAATGAGTTAACATATACAGTAGCCTACAGTAAAAAAATAATCTATGCAGACATTTGTGTCATAACAGTTATGTGAAAATAAATAAAAGTAATCATGATTGTGAAAGGTTTAGTTTTTGGACAAAACACAAAAAAAACAAAAATGTTTAAACAACAATCAAGGCATTTCTTTGAATTTTAAGGGAAAAATCAACTAGTCTACAAACTGTCTGATAAAAACAAAAGCGGGGGAAATTTTGCACACATGCCTGATTTCAAACCGAGCAATTATCTGAGCTACGCATGAAGTGGACCCGTTGTGGCTTAGCAAACCGGTAGCAGCGTGACTTTCGCTGGGGAGAACGAGTCGGTTCTTTCCTTTGACTCATATCTTAGTCATGCCTGTATGCTTATCCAACAGGCAGTTGTTTACAACCTCTCATAAATCTTAATAAGTAAGTGTTTAATGGATGTCATTAACCTGACACTACAACATGTCTCTCATATAAAATGAATTTGCCTTTCCTGAAGCACTTCAGTCCCTTCACGCCAGTGAAATCCTTTCTCTTTGCAGCATGGATTCAGCTCCAAAATAAAATATATTAAACTTTGTTGACATTTACAGGTGCAGCCTACCCTTGTAGGAGTATTTTTTCATATGTAACCGGTGGTTTAAAGCATGTCGACTCACCACAGACGACCAGGGTGATGGTGACGAGCAGGGGGTTCCTGTAGATCATCTTCCTGAACAAATGCAAATAAACCTATTAAAGGGTCAGAGATGTCGGGGAAATGTTGGAAAAACAGTTATCAGCTAGCATTCAGCCATCCGACTGCATACAACCTGAATAACCCGCCACACTGATTGCTTTCTCACACACACATTTCCTCTGTACCAGGGTTGTCATAGTGAGATTTACTCACAAATAAAAATCTTCCCCCGGCTTCCAAAGTTGCCAGATCAAAACAGATAACTATCAATTTGCTCTCAGGCATGACCTGCCACCTTATTGGCCCGACAGGTAATTTTTTTTCCTTTGTTTTGGAGATAAGGTACAGAGAACCACTCCCTCTCCCGCTTCTGTTTACAATAAGGTGTTACAGGTGATAAACACAGCTGGTCTCCTAGGTCACAGAAAATAGAGAAATCACTCAATTTGTCTAAAATAGGCCCAGAAAATCCCTCTAAATGCTCAACATATAAATATGGTTAGATCAGTAACATAAATGTATGAAACAGTTAAGTGGTTTGGGTTTCAGTTACCCTTCAAAATGATTTTTTTCCCTAAACAAGCTGTTTCTATAGGGACACAGGTTGAAGTAAATAAACAAATCTGTGTCATTTCATGAGGAAATAAACTTGGCAGAGTTGATCCCAATGTCAGAAAAATGATCAAACTGCAACGAAGAAAACACTGACAATAGCTTTCCTTTTGCAAAAAGGTTTAAAATTAAAAGAGTCACTTATATATTTTAAGTGAGTGAATGCTTGTTTTGGTGTATTTATCTCAATGCATTAAGATGAAATATTATCCAAAGCACAACTTAGCCACTCCTAGATAAATTCCCCCTTACGTTGCTCCACAGACAACAGGTTAGTTTGCTTTCACAGCAACTAAGCCCTTATTTGTTCAGGTGATACTAAGACTGAGATTCTCGGTAACAGACCATTCAGACGGTTCTGGTATGATGCAAAAACAAATCAATTTGAGAAATGAACTAAAGGCCACTGTAAGGTACAACGGAGGATCTGTGATACTGTGGGCCTGTTTCTCATCCAATGTGTGGGGAACCTTGTTATCATGTAGATCTCCATTAACTCTCTGAAATACCAGCAGATTTTAAAGACAGCGAGTATCCTCGGCCAGAGAGGAAAACATTGGTCATCACTTGGTCTTTCAGTAGGATAATGATCCATATCAACACAGAAATGGCTCTTTGGACACAATATCATCCTTCCATGTTTCTGTGGTGTGGAAGGTTTAGTAAAAAAAAATCAAATCCTACTTTTGATTTAAATATAAGTATTTCATGAAAAAAAATTAGATTTTGAAAATGTTCAAAAGGATATTTTGTTATAACTATGTTGACAAAAAAAAAAACCTGAGATCACTTTGCAATTTTTTTTTGATGAACATTCATTAGCTTACTTCTGTTTTTTGAAAGCAAAAGAAAAAAACAGAATGAATAAAATGTTTTTTTTTGGTTTAAATATAACAGATACGAGCAGCAAGTTTGTTTTTCACTACCGCTGGGTGCAAATATAAGATAAGATAAGATAAGATAAGATAAGATAAGATAAGATAAGATAGACTTTATTGATCTCACATTGGAGAAATTCACATGTCACGTCGGCTCAGAATCAGTAATCATAGGAGTAAAAGTGGAAATCCTGCGATGCACAAAGACGTCTCCGTTCGGATAATCACATACAGATAACATTTAACTTTTTAATTGTTCTTTGATATTTACCGATAAATTACAATAATATTTAGGTGGTCTTTTCAGTCCCCAACATTCATCATGTTAGTTCAAGCATTACAAACATTTGTTTTCTCTAACTTTGTATCATTTTAACCTTACAGTAAACCTCATTCCCTTGTCTGATTGTTTGAATATGTAGCTCCTTCAAATATATTTTATCTGCTGCAGGTAAAACCGGTTGAGCCATGCTTATCTGTTTATTCAAAAACTTTCCTTTAAGGACCAGAACAACATAAAGGATTTTTTCCAGGGCAACAATGTTGTGTGGGAATACCGATGACAGAAGGATTTGTTGGTTATTCTGCAGTAGTGAAGAAAAGGCTCTGGTAAAAATATCAAAATGCCAAATCAAATGTTGATTAATAATTAAAATGGGTTGGAAAGACCATAGCAGACTTATCTGGTACTCAGACTGAAGAGTTGAATAAAAGGCGGT
>NC_046374.1:32866542-32947505 GCF_011125445.2 Fundulus heteroclitus
TGCATCGGACTGGACTCATCCTGGACCTCTGAATCTGGACTGCCTGCCTGTTGCCCGACCCCGATCTGTTTGTGAGTAACCGCATCTGTCTAACCCCTGTGTGCCTCTGAACTCAGCCGGACTAAGGACCTGGACTGGACCCCGACCCGCTCTGGACTATCCCTCGGACCTTCTCAGGATTTCGGATTCCACCGGAACTGGACTGCCTGCCTGTTGCCCGACCCCAATCTGTTTGTGAGTAACCGCATCTGACTAACCCCTGTGAACCTCTGAACTCAGCCGGACTAAGGACCTGGACTGGACCCCGACCCGCTCTGGATCCGTCTCTGGACCCTCTCTGGACTTCTAACCCCTCGGCTCCTTCCCCGGACCCCCGTTTCTCTGCCCCGCTTCCTCGTTACTAGCCGGCGCTCGGATTACCCGACTCTCCAGGTTAGTGCCTACTCCTCTGTCCATCAAACGCCAGCATTTCCTGGTCATTAACCAGCTGCTCTGCCTCCAGGGTTCCTGCAGACGTGAGCCGCTCGGGTTGCCGTGCGACCGCCATTAAATAAACACTTTGAAAGCGTCACTGACCTTGTCGTGGTTGTTTACTGGGTCCAGTCTCCGTTCCTTACAGTAATTTGCTAAAGGAAGCACTGATAATACTTAAAATCAGGATTCCTTTCAGATTCATATAATTTCTCATAATTTTAAAACAGATATTTAGTTATAGTCCTGTAAGTTATCCATTAATACTATATATTATGTTTTTTATTAAATAGGCTTCCTGTATTTTAGCTATATCACAGCCATGGATATCTTGATTGGGGTGAAATTATTTTATAGAATTTAACTTTGGTATAGCAAGATATAATTTAAATATTTGTATTTATATAAATAATTCTAAACCCACTTATAGTTTTATTCTTTTCTCCTGCCATCACCATAACAAAACACACAAATGTTGCTAATTAAAATCAAATATTAAACCAGGTATTAATAACTCTGTCAACGCTTGTAATGGGTTTAATCCTCACAGACTAGTTTCTTTAAAGTCCTCCAATCTATAAAAGTGATTAAAATGGCTCCACTGCAGGAGCAACAGCAGAAGAGTTTGTCTTAACTAAAGTAACATTCATCTTTATTTATTCAGATGAATTCATGAAATAAATTAAATAAATTAATGTGAATAAATATATTTGAATTCATTAGTTCCTGGTTGAATGTTGATTTGTTTTTTCTTTGTGTTACGTCTATGTTTTGTTATCGTGATGACAGGTGAAAACTTCCTGACTGCCTTAACTCAGGTCAAAAATTGCATCATTTCGTTTCACTTCACTTCTGTATACAAGCCATCAGGTTAATATCTGTGGTTTAATTTCAAATCCTACTTAACTTGAACTAGCATTTAATATTGAGAATATCATTTAAATATCCTTAAAAAGAGGAAAAAGAAGTGTGTAATTTTTAAAATGAGCGCAGACAGTTCACCAGAGGTTAAATGGTCATTTTACAGAATTTTAAACCTAAAGTAGACTAATAGTCTAACCTACTAAAAATATAGAAGTCTAGTAAAACTGACATGAAGCCGCAAAGATTGATAAGCATAACAAAACACACACGTAACACAAACAAATCATTCAACTTTCAACCATGGATTAATAAATCTGTCAGCACTTGTAATGGGTTTAATCATTAGAGACTAGTTGCTTTAAACTAGAATAAAACTGTCATGAACTGGAGTGGAGATTAACCCGGTATTCAATCAGGCACTTAAAGTAATGCTTGACCTGATTTATTTAAGAGACGATGAGGATGGATCAGGCAGATGTACACAAAAATAGTCCAGAGCAGAGTTCAAAGCAGTAATCCAAGCAAAAAACCAAAAATGTAAACAGGGTGCAGGCAGACTCAAAAAACAGAATAGGATCAAGCAAAACACAGAATGCTGGATGGATCTTACCGCAGGGAAACAGGAGGCATGAGCAATGATACCTGTGTGAAGTTCCGGCAACAAACAGAAAACTGAGGAGGGTTTAAATAGGCAGCAGGACAGGTGAAACCAAGTGGCTCTAATTAACTAGGACAGGTGACAGTGATTAAAGAAGGGGAAGTGACTGAGAGAAACACAAGCTTTAATAAAAACTAATAAAGACCAGATAACTACAGCAGTAAACAAGCTAAACATGATTCCAACACAATAAAAAACTAGAAACAGAACTAACCCTTAAAGCAGGAAAGCTAACTTAACCAAAATATCAGCAAGAACCAGAACAGAACATTACAGAGCCCCTCCCTCAAGGGCGGATTCCAGACGTCCTTAAATAAAATGGGAAAAAAAAAAAAAAAACATCCAGATTAGACCGGGTGGGTGGAGGGGGTCTTTAGGACGGAGGGACAGAGTCCAAACAAAAACAACCCACAGGGCGAAAACAGAAACAATCAGAGAGCAGAACAAAACAAGAGTCTGGTGGGCGTCCCGGAGGACGACCCCGACGAGTCAGGAGATCCGGCGGGTGTCCCGGAGGACGACCCAGGATCTCTGGCGGTCGTCCCGGCGGACGGCCCAGGCGAGACAGGATCTCCGGCGGTCGTCCCGGCGGACGGCAAAGGCGAGACAGGACTTCAGGAGGCCGTCGGCGGACCAGGGCTTTCGGCGGCCGGCGGCGGAGCTGAGCCCCCGGAAGCCTTCGGCGGAGCAAGACCCTCGGAGGCCAACGCCTGGAGAGAAAGAAAACAGAAACAGGCGCCTGACTACAGGCGGCTAAAGGGGGCGCCTGACTACAGGCGGCTAAAGGGGGCGCCTGACTACAGGCGGCTAAAAGGGGCGCCTGACTACAGGCGGCAAAAGGGGGCGCCTGACTACAGGCGGCTAAAGGCAGGACCTGGCTACAGGCGGCTAAAGGCAGGACCTGGCTACAGGCTGCTAAAGGCAGGACCTGGCTACAGGCTGCTAAAGGCAGGACCTGGCTACAGGCTGCTAAAGGGGGCGCCTGACTACAGGCGGCTAAAGGGGGTGCCTGGCTACAGGCGGCTAAAGGGGGTGCCTGGCTACAGGCGGCTAAAGGGGGTGCCTGGCTACAGGCTTCTAAAGGCAGGACCTGGCTACAGGCTGCTAAAGGCAGGACCTGGCTACAGGCTGCTAAAGGCAGGACCTGGCTACAGGCTGCTAAAGGGGGCGCCTGACTACAGGCGGCTAAAGGGGGTGCCTGGCTACAGGCTTCTAAAGGCAGGACCTGGCTACAGGACAATGGAGAAAGTGCCTTAAAGCTACGGGGAGCCGGCACTGGAGACTTTGCTTTAAAGCTGCGTGGAGCCGGCACCGGAGGCTGTGCTTTAAAGCTGCGTGGAGCCGGCACCGGAGGCTGTGCTTTAAAGCTGCGTGGAGCCGGCACTGGAGACGTTACATCCAAACAATCTCCCGAAAATTGGCTGATCACAAAGCTGCAGCTGGGGCCTGTACACCATCCTCAGACGTCTTATGCACGCCCCTGCTTCCTCCGCAGAGTAGAGCAACTCGGCCGCCCGTTGCTTTGCCGAGGGAGTCAGCTCAGCTGCAAAACGTTCAAACCTTGGCTGGGGAGTGGGCCGCTGCTGGACCTGCGCAGGGCCGTGTCGACCCCCGCTGACTTGATGCGAGGCGTCGGCTTGGAAGGCTTTCTGCGAGTCTTGCTGGCGCCCACGACGGGAACCCCAGGAGCAGGCTGACATCTTGTCGGTCCGGGGTTGAGGAGCCTCATAACGGCGCGGACCGGTTCCAGGGAGGGGAATCGCCATCCTCGAGTCCTGGAACGGCGTTCTCACTGCCTTAAGGCGTGCTGTCTCCTCCAGAGCGAAAAAAAAAGTGTCTGTGATGGGTTCATGATATTTTGGCCGGAACTTACTGTCATGAACTGGAGTGGAGATGAACCCGGTATTCAATCAGGCACTTAAAGTAATGCTTGACCTGATTTATTTAAGAGACGATGAGGATGGATCAGGCAGGTGTACACAAAAATAGTCCAGAGCAGAGTTCAAAGCAGTAATCCAAGCAAAAAAACAAAAATGTAAACAGGGTGCAGGCAGACTCAAAAAACAGAATAGGATCAGGCAAAACACAGAATGCTGGATGGATCTTACCGCAGGGAAACAGGAGGCATGAGCAATGATACCTGTGTGAAGTTCCGGCAACAAACAGAAAACTGAGGAGGGTTTAAATAGGCAGCAGGACAGGTGAAACCAAGTGGCTCTAATTAACTAGGACAGGTGACAGTGATTAAAGAAGGGGAAGTGACTGAGAGAAACACAAGCTTTAATAAAAACTAATAAAGACAAGATAACTACAGCAGTAAACAAGCTAAACATGATTCCAACACAATAAAAAACTAGAAACAGAACTAACCCTTAAAGCAGGAAAGCTAACTTAACCAAAATATCAGCAAGAACCAGAACAGAACATTACAAAAACTAGAAAAAAAAAAAAAAAAAAATATATATATATATATATATATATATATATATATATATATATATATATATATATATATATATATGAATTCATTACTTCCTTGTTGAATGTTGCCTAGTTTTTTCTTTGTGTTACGTCTATGTTTTGTTATGGTGATGACAGGTGAAAACTTCCTCACTGTCAGGTCAAAATTGCGTCATTTCACTTCTCTTCTGTATAAAAGCCATCAGGTTAATATTTGTGGTTTTATTTCAAATCCTACTTGACTTGAACTATTCAATTCAATTCAATTCAATTTTATTTATATAGCGCCAAATCATGAAACATGTCATCTCAAGGCACTTTACCAAGTCAAGTCCAATCATATTATACAGATTGGGTCAGATTATACAGATTGGTCAAAAATGTCCTATATAAGGAAACCAGTTGATTGCATCAAAGTCCCGACAAGCAGCATTCACTCCTGGGGAAGCGTAGAGCCATAAGAAGAGTCATCTGCATTGTACATGGCTTTGCTGCAATCCCTCATACTGAGCAAGCATGAAGCGACAGTGGGAAGAAAAACCACCCATTAACGGGAAGGAAAAACCTCCGGCAGAACCGGGCTCAGTATGAACTGTCATCTGCCTCGACCGACTGGGGTTACAGAAGACAGAACAGAGACACAACAAGAGAAACAAAAAAGCACAGAAGCACACATTGATCTAGTAATCTGTTCTACATTAGATGGTAGTAGCGGGTGAGCCGTCTTCTCTGGATGATGTCACAGTTAACAGAACGCCAGACCAGGTGTACCTACTATGAAGAGAAAAGAGAGAGAACAGAAAGTTAAAGCAGAAATGACAACACATAATGCATAATTGAAGAACAGTAGAACTCAATAGAGTGAGAAAATTAGATCCTGATATACTCCAGTAGCCTAAGCCTATAGCAGTAAAACTATAAAGGTAGCTGAGAGTAACATGAGCCACTAGTTATAATTTTTGTCAAAAAGAAAAGTTTTAAACCTAGTCTTAAAAGTAGACAGGGTGTCTGCCTCACGGACCAAAACTGGGAGTTGGTTCCACAGGAGAGGAGCCTGATAGCTAAAGGATCTGCCTCCCATTCTACTTTTAGAGACTCTAGGAACCACCAGCAGACCTGCAGTCTGAGAGCGAAGTGCTCTGTTAGGAACATACGGGGTAATCAGAGCTCTGATATATGATGGAGTTTGATTATTAAGGGCTTTATACGTTAGAAGAACAATTTTAAATGATATTCTTGATTTAACAGGAAGCCAATGAAGGGAAGCTAAAATTGGAGAAATATGATCCCTATGTTGATTTTCATCAGAACTCTTGCTGCAGCATTTTGGATCAGCTGAAGGCTTTGAACTGCATTTTGTGGACTTCCTGATAGTAAAGAATTACAATAGTCCAGCCTTGAAGTAACAAATGCATGGTCCAGTTTTTCAGCATCACTCCTGGACAGAATGTTTCTAATTTTGGCGATATTCCGGAGGTGAAAAAAGGAAACTCTGGAAACCTGTTTAATATGGGATTTAAATGACATGTCTTGGTCAAAAATAACACCAAGATTTTTTACTTTATTACCAGAGGCCAGGTTAATGCCACCCAGATTAAGTGATTGGTTAAGAAGTTTATTTTTTGAGGACTCTGGCCCAAAGATTACAACTTCGGTCTTGTCAGAATTTAGATGCAGGAAATTTAAAGTCATCCAGCTTTTGATGTCATCAAGACATGACTGCAGTCGAAGTAATTGATTGGATTCATCAGGATTTATGGATAAATATAGCTGAGTATCATCAGCATAACAGTGGAAATTAATCCCATGCTGTCTGATAATTTTGCCAATCGGAAGCATATATATAGTAAATAGAATTGGTCCAAGGACTGAACCCTGTGGTACTCCACAAGTGACCCTAGAGTTTGAGGAAGATTTATTATTAACATGAACAAATTGGAATCTGTCTGACAGATAAGATTTAAACCAGCCTAATGCTTTCCCCTTAATCCCTACAGTATGTTCAAGTCTTTGTAGGAGAATATTGTGATCAACTGTATCAAACGCAGCACTGAGATCTAACAGGACAAGTATAGACACAAGTCCATTATCTGAGGCCATGAGAATATCATTAGTGACCTTCACTAGAGCTGTTTCAGGGCTATGATGAGCTCTGAAGCCTGACTGAAACTCCTCAAGTAGGTCATTACTTTGTAAATGTTCACAAAGTTGATTAGCAACTACTTTCTGAAGAATTTTAGATAAGAAAAGAAGATTAGATATAGTTCTGTAATTTACTAACTCATCTTGATCAAGAGAAGGTTTCTTAAGTAAAGGTTTAATAACAGCTACTTTCAAAACCTGTGGTACATATCCATTTACTAAGGATAGATTAATCATGTCTAAAATAGGACCACTGATCAGAGGGAATACCTCCTTAAACAACTTGGTTGGGATTGGGTCTAACATACAGGTAGAAGGTTTAGATGAAGCTAAAATTTTAGATAGCTCAGAAAGCTCTACTGCTTTTAAACAGTTCAGACACTGCGCAGGTTCTAAGGATTCCTCCAATGCTGCCTCACTTACTGAGGACGAGGTAATCATGTTTGGGAGGATGCCAATTATTTTATTTTTAATGGCATCAATTTTATTTATGAAGAATCCCATAAAATCATTACTACTAAGAGCTAAGGGAATGGATGGATCAACAGAGCTGTGGCTCTGGGTAAGTTTGGCAACTGTACTAAAGAGAAATCTAGGAATATTTTTATTCTCTTCAATTAATGATGAAAAATATGCTGCTCTAACTCTGCAGAGGGTCTTGTTATACAACAATAGTCTGTCCCTCCAGATTAAGTAGGATTCCTCTTGGTGTGTAGAGCACCATTTTCTCTCCAATTTCCTAACATTGTGCTTCAAGGAACGCAGCTCTGAATTAAACCAAGGAGCCAGCTTCCTGTGAATAATCACCTTCTTTTTCAAGGGAGCTACATTGTCTAATGCAGAACGCAATGAGGAAGTCACATTGTTAGCAAAGGTATCGATTTGTGAATGGGAAGAAACAGCAATGCTGCCATCTACAGGGCATTTCTGCAATACTGAGGATATTAAAAAGGGGACAGACTCTAAGTTTTGATACAGCATTATCCGATAAAAATCTACTATAATGGAACCCTCTTTTGGGGGTGGAGAACTCAGTTAGATTAAACTCAAATGTTATTAAAAAATGATCAGACAGGACAGGGTTGTGAGAGAATACTGTTAATTCTTCACAATCATTGCCATATGTCAGAACAAGGTCTAGAGTATGGAGCCCAGAGTGTGTCGGTTTATGAACATTTTGAGCAAAAATTGAATCTAGGATAGTTTTAAAGGCCACACTAAGGTTATCACATTCAGTGTTAACATGGATGTTAAAATCACCCACTATAATAACCTTATCAGTATTTAACACCAAATCAGATAAGAAATCTGACAACTCATCCAAAAACTGAGTGTAAGGGCCTGGTGGACGATACAAAACAACAAACAGAAGAGGTTTTATTGCTTTGCAGTTTGGATGAGGGAAACTGAGGGTTAAATGTTCAAAAGAACTGTAATTATTAGTTGGCCTGGGACTAATTAATAAATCAGACTGAAAGATAGTTGCCACTCCTCCTCCTCCTCTTCCCACAGATCTGGGAATGTGGAAATTTGAATAACTGGAGGGGGTTGACTCATTTATACTAACGTAGTCCTCTTGTAGCCAGGTTTCTGTGAGACAAACTAGCATTAATATTAAGAATATCATGTAAATATCCTAAAAAAGATGAGAAGTGTCTAGTTTTAAAAGTGAGCACGTGGTTTTGTTTACGGAAGTAACGTAAAGCGAATGATGTAATTTCGATTTAAATTACGGTATTTCTAGTGTTTTTTTCTCCTTAATATAATAAATCCATCTACTTAGTTCAAATTTTTCCCACAGTAACAGGTTAGTGTCTTAATACCAATAATTACCAAGCTCTTAACAAACGTTTTCACAGAGTTCCTCCACATCCTGAACAGCAGCTTTCAGATTAAAAACTGAGCAACAATAAAATAAAACAGACTGACCTGATCTGACGATCCATCTGTCTGTTAAACACCGACATCTGAGGGAGGAGAAGCGCCAGAGAGTCTGTTAACATGGCAGGAAGACGACAGGCTAAACTTTTCAGGAAAATGATGAAACACGCAAACACACTTGGCAATATGAAGCACGTCAGCCCCGCCCCTTAGACGAAAGCACACGTGACAAAACACCTGCTTAAAGGGGATATAACATGCTTTTCAGTTCTTCGTTTTCACAGTAAAATCATTAAACTGTGGTCTATATAAAGTGGAATTGTCATGGACTGAATTCCTCATTAATTCACCCTAAAATAAATTTTACCCCACTTAGTTCTGACCAAAGTAATAGCTTAAAGCATGGGTCTTCAACGTTTTCCAGGCCAAGGACCCCCAAACTGATGGCGAGATGGAGCGGGGACCCCCTAATTATATATATTGTATAAAATTGTGTTACATCAAACTGGTCCTATAGTGCCATGTGTAAATGTACCTTGTTATTGTGCATTCAATACTAAGATACTCAAATAATACACAGGTTCATATATTTATGTTTTTATTTTAAACATGTGCGAGGCACAGTGAGTAGGGTGGCCATGCCACTGCCATTTATAAACATAACATAACACAATAAACTGATACCTGCCAAAATCAACAATGTCTGTCAATTGCATGCAATCGTGCATAAAAGCTATTTAAATGGACATTTTTTAAATGTGAAAAGGAAAATAAGTGATGCTTGTTAGTGCCACTGGCATGCATAAACATACCTGTTACATTGCATACAATACTGAACTATTAACATAAGTGACAGATTCATGTTTTAATTTTAATTTTTTTTTTTTTTTTTTTTTTTATTCAACCAAAACTTTCGAGACCCCCATGCAGTACCTCTGCAGACCCCCTAGGGGTCGCGGACCCCCTGTTGAAGACCCCTGGCTTAAAGGATCAGTAGGTAAGGAATTTACTGCAAAATTCACCAAAATCCTTCTCCTTTGTCGCTCAAGATGGAAGTAAAATTCTGTCTAAACAATTATTCCTCTCCATCAACAATGTCTTAGTCAAGTTTTTCTCCTTTCAAACCCAGAGATATGGACCGGTGTAGGTACCAGATTGACTCGGGCTGCCAGATTGACTCGGGTCCTGCGTCTTCTGATGACGTCACTATACATTGTTGGTTTAACGTTTGCTCAATTGCGCAAAATATTGTAATTGGTCTGGACAACTTACTAAAGTAATTATAGCGGGGTGTAGGTTTTATTCGAGAGCGGGATTGCGGCTTGTAAACGGACAATTTTACGTAGAAAATCGCCATGGTCCCTGCGCCTCCCGATGACGTCACCAGATTCTCCGTGGGCCCTGCGCCTCCCGATGACGTCACCTTATGGCAACACCACTCAAACAAACTACATAGAGCCCGCTGTCTGCATTTGTAACGAATCAATTTTATTAAGTTAATTTAGCGGTTTCTTTTTTCTCAAATATTCAAGCCATTTAACAAATAAATAAAAAAAAAAAACAAATATTTGACAATTGGCTCAATGTTTGGAAGAATATTGTTAACAAAAATGGAAGGGCTAGCCAGACTAATTTATCCAGCATATATCTTAAATGTACCAAATACCACAATAAAAAAATAATCAAATTCATCACAATTTCATCTGGAATAATAAAAAAACATGAGATCAGAAAGAACAACATCAGTACAAAAAGGAGGAATGAACGTTATTGATTTTACAGTGATGAATGCCGTGATAAAATTAAATGTGGCTGCTGACTTATTAAAAATGAAATGAGTTTATGGTTTAGTTTCCCTTCACAACTTAAAAAAAAATTGGAGGAATTAAATTTCTCTAAGGTTGTAACTTCTTTGATCCTGCAACATTACCGATTAAATTGTCAGACTACCACACAAGTATTCCAAAATGATGTTAAAAGTTTTCATGCCTCGACTAATTTACAGGAAAATAACCGTAAATTAACAAAATAAAATTGATTTGTAACAAATGGAGACCGCGGGCGCATAATCTAGTTTGTTTGAGTTGAGTTGCCATATGTAGACGTCATCGGGTAGCACCCGAGCCAATCTGGCAGCCCGAGTCAATCTGGTACCTACACCGGAACGACTTCGGTTCAGAGTGTAGTCCGTGTTTACTTCCTGGTTCCTGAGCCAATAGCAGAGTTCCCAGGGTTTCTAAAACAGAGTGGCCTCATTTAGCCTAAGGTTGCTGGCCTGTGGCAACTCTTTATAGGAGATCATATAAATCTGTTGCTCAGCCTGACACATTCGTGCTCAATGTGAACGCACACTGAGAGCTAACCTTACTGTATGGGCGGTAAACTAGGCTAATCTCCTTGTTCATAACTTCCAGTTTAACCAAGTTTTTTATTTTATTTTAGCAGATAAACATCTGGGATTTCTCCTTTTCATGCTTTGGTTATTAATGTTGGCAGAAATATGAGCTTTGAAACACCTCCTGCATGTTTTATCAGTCCAGCTGCTGCACATGTTACAGCTAGAGACACAATATCAGCAGATCAAGCAGTTCTCAGGGTCAAACTCCACCAGAGATAATTTAACAGAGAAGATCCTGTAATTATTTCACCTTCAGCTGAAATCACCAGAGATGCTGAGTCGACATCTTCCAGAGTTGAAGCCACCATCAGTCTCCACTTCACACAGATACAGACCAGAGTCTTCAGTCCTCAGTCTGTAAACATGGAGTCTGATTCATGCTTCTTCAACTCAAAAACATCGTTTTCTGCTCTATTTCCTTTATTTTGAGACTATTATATTTCTGTTATTGCACCTTTTCAGCACCAGAGGGCGCAGTAAGGCTCCTCTCTAGTGTCTCCAGACTCATTTAATGCAGCAGCCATGGAGCTCAGGAGTGATGAGAAGGACAGAGGACAACAGTTTCTGACCCTGGATCAGTTTATCTAAACCATCATCAGTCATCATAGAAAGTTGAATTACGGCTTATTGGATCTTTCTGGAGTTTCCTGAAAGGAAATCAGAACCAGAGGCAAGAATCTGATGGACTCTGTGGGAACAGGAAGAATAAATTAACTGGTTTATGGATTCCTATGATTGAATCACAACAGCTGCCATCTCCTCCAGGGTTAGTTGTCTTGGACTGATGAAGTTTGGGCCTCCGTCTTTAATTTCAGGTCTGCTGTCAGAACCAGAACCAGAACCAGAGAGAACAGATGTGATCACTGAGCTCTCTGAACTGGTCCAAGGTGGATGATGTGAAGCTCTGCTGGTCTCCTTTAACGCTGTTTCTGCTCTCACTGATGATGAAGACGAGTTTAACTTAACATTTTAAACATTTTGTTTAAAACTCCCTTCTCACTTCTCACTCACTTCTCTTCTTTGCTTTTGAAAATTGTAACACTTTTTACATTTGACACATTATTATTAATTTAATAAAAAATATTAGAAATATTAAATATTAAAAAAAAAACACTAAATCTTCCCTGATAGCTCAGATAAATGAGGTCTAACCCCAGATCTTCATCAGATTCATCATCCAGGCCTCAGTCAGCTTGTTACCTGTTAAACTTGATGACAGAACAAGGAGGAAAAGGCTGAACAAGTCTGGATGGTTGGAAGAGTGACCAGGAGAAAGACTCTTCTCTCTAGAAGATCCTGGCAGCAGAACTCAGCTTTTCACCGCTGCAGCTGAATGAAGCCCAAGATTTTAGTCTGAAGCTCAGCAAAGCAGCTGTCAGGCACGGTGGTGGAGGACTGATGATCTGAGCTGCTTTACAGCCACAGGAGCTGAACACCTGCAGTCACTGAGTCCACCAGAACCTCCTCTGCTCACCAGAACACTCTAGAGTCCAGTATGAAGCCATCAGTCCAGCAGCGGCCCAGTGGACCTTCAGGGTTCTGTTAAAGTGCTGAAATAAAGGTTGACTCCTGCTGAGATGTTCTGGACCAGAACCTGAAGAGAAGTTTGCCCATCAGAGCTGCTGCTGCTGCTGCTGTCAGTCCCAGTGCAGCATAGAGGCCGGTCCTTCCTCGACCTCCTGGTTCTGGATCCAGAGCCGGTCTTTGAGGTTGGGAGACATCAGCAGCTGCTGGAGAACAAAAGATGAAGAGGATTTATGCTCTCATCATCATCATCATCATCATCATCATCATCATCATCATCATCATTTATACTTTCCAGACATTTTTGGTTGTAGAAGAAGTAAAAAGCCAAAAAGGTCAGAAAACTTTGATCATAAGGTAATAAAGTTCTGTTCAGTTTAATCTCAGCAGCATCAACATGTTTCAGCTTCAGTTGATGCAACATAAACTCACCAGAGACGCTAAGGCGGCATTTTTCAGAGTCTTCATGATCACCAGTGAACACCTGACATTCATACAGACCAGAGTCTTCAGTCCTCAGTCTGGACACATGGAGTCTGATTCGTCCTTCTCTAAGGACAACTTTGTCACTCTGGACTCGTCCTGAAAACTGTTCATTCTGAGACTCTGACACCTCAACACCATCATGGACATAATACAGGACTAATTCTTTCCTAGGAGTTAACAAGCTGCAGTGGATGAACAGATCTCTCCAGGGTCCATCAGGTGTGGTGGTGAAGGTCCACTCCAGAGTGATGCTGTGGTTCTCCTCTGCCTGATAGGAGCTCTGTGTCACATTCACTACAAATGTTGCTGCTGAGGAGACAGAGAGGGAAAGAGAGGAGCAGACACACTGAGAACTGGAACATGGGAGTCTTTAAACTACATCTCTAGAGCTTTCTGTCCCATGATGCTCTCTGTGCTGTCAGAGCTCTGCTTGATGCTCTTCAAGTCAAACTGCTTGATCAGATGCAGCTGGAGGATTGAAGTGTTCCCTTCACTGACAGACTTTTCACTGATTATTGATGGATTTAGACTGTACAAAGAGAAGATGGAAACTGACCACAGAGACATGAGTTGAGGATGATGAGCAGCAGGATCCTGCAGATCATCTTCTCCCTGTGAGAGGAGACAGAGGAGGAGAGTCAGCAACACATCAGCTCCAGCATCAGCAACACACAACCAGCAACATCTGAACTCCTACAGCTCAAAGAAGGTTGTTAATGTTTAGCACCAGAGGAAACTTAGTCATCTTAGACCAAAACATGTTTCTCTCCTTTTTCTGAAACATCTCAGAACACAAGGAGCCAATTTAGGACAGAGACACCAAGGTAGAGACCAGCTGATGAAGGTTAATTAAAAGAAGAATGACCTAAAATACAAATAAGCCCCTGTGAGCAGTTCTAAGACAGATGGATGGATTAATAGAAAAAGAGAAAACAGACAGAAGCTACGTTAGAGACCATATAAAGTTACTTTTCTAGTCTCATCTGGAGTCCAGCAGATGTTTCCACTCAGCTCTCATCAAGCAGATTTAAATCACATGTCTGATAACTGTTGTTTTAGTAAAATTAGTTTAATGTAGTGTGGATTCAGGCAATGTATAAAATTATTAATTATTTCATAAAGTTTATCTGTAGTTCCAAACATAGTGAGTACTTAATCATATTTTTGTCTTGCCAAAGCTCTTCTTTCCTACAGCCTGAGTCACTATTACATAAATAATATGCACATTATGTGATGACGTCACGCAGTAACGTTTAGGACAGCCAGTAGTGACCTTCGTCACTGAGGAAAGGAAACAGACAGTGTCCCGCAGTTCTCTGGGGGTTTCAACCGTAGACATAAATACGTTGACGCCTCAAAGGGTGAGAAGCGTGCCGACAGAGCGGCCATCTTGGGTCAGACCCAGCTGCGGTCAGACAGAATACACGTCAATTCAGGTAAGTGGTACTTTTGTTCACGAATGAGGGGAAGATGGAGCGGGGGATCGACAGGCGGATTGGTGCAGCGTCTGCTGTGAAGCGGGCGCTGTACCGATCCGTTGTGGTGAAGAGAGAGCTGAGCCTTTTGGCTTTACCGGTCGATCTACGTTCCTACCCTCATCTATGGTCATGAACTTTGGGTCGTGACCGAAAGAACGAGATCCCGGATACAAGCGGCTAAAATGAGTTTTCTCCATAGTGTGTCTGGGCTCTCCCTTAGAGATAGGGTGAGGAGCTCAGTCATCCGGGGAGGACTCAGAGTAGAGCCGCTGCTCCTCCACGTCGAGAGGAGCCAGTTGAGGTGGCTCGGGCATCTGGTCAGGATGCCTCCTGGACGCCTCCCTGGAGAGGTGTTCCGGGCACGTCCCACCGGGAGGAGGCCCAGGGGAAGACCCAGGACACGCTGGAGGGACTATGTTTCCCGGCTGGCCTGGGAACGCCTTGGTATTCCTCCTGAGGAGCTGGCCCAAGTGGCTGGGGAGAGGGACGTCTGGGCCTCCCTACTGAAGCTGCTCACCCTTTTAGGGGCTACATGGGACCAATTGATTGAATTAAATGATTTTTGTATTGACAGTTAGCAAACTTCCAGAGCTACGTCCAAGGAAGCCCGACTTTGCTCCACTTATAGGTGCGCAAATAAAAGGGCACTAAGAACCAGATTCTGGGGAATTACCTTCCATAAGTAAGATTTTATGATGGATATACAGTTACAGTTTTTCCGACATACATACATACATACATATATGAATAAGCTGGAGATAAGACCCTTCAGTGGTGTAAAAGCGAGCACTATGGGTGGTTTGAAGGAATGATTTGAGGGGGTGGGGTGTTATTAGCAAATTTTTAATATCACTCTTTCTGGCTGCTTATTTCACTCCAGGTTTCCCAAAGACAGTAGACTAAGAAAAAAATGGGAGCTGGCCGTGCAACGAGATGGATTTGTTGCAACGAATCTCCTCAATAATTTGTTCATTATATTGATATGGAACTGCAAAATATATAACTGCGTGTATATATTTAATCCAGTTTGACTTCAGTTTAAATAGTTTTGGTTCTGAATAAATATGTGTAATCTAACTGAAAGGTCACAAGCATTGTGAACATATGATTAAAATGAGAGCTGAGCTGCCTCCTAGTCATTCTGACAGCAGCTGTCTGATCTGTGGTCTGACCCAAGATGGCCGCCCTGTAGGCAATTTGTCACCATAGACATTATATAAGAGTAGACCCCGCATTGACTGTTGCGAGGTCTGAAGACTGAATAACAATTTGTATGTTATTCTTAACGTAACCTCTCTAAAAGTGGGGAAAAAAAACTTCCTGCAAATGGCGTGTGACCCAGCTCATGTGAACAAACATTTTTAAAAGCGAAAAAAAGCCGTTCACTGCCTGCAGTGCAATGATAATCCAGTATGGTGCAGAATACATGTATCAAATTATATCCAACAGGTTGTTGAGGTAAATATTGCTCACGTTGATTAAAAAAAAGGGTCCCTAGAAACTTATGTAGCAAATATGATACAAAAAGCGATAAAAGGGTTAAAGCTCCATCATGTGCTTCAGTCTCAATAAAAACTATAAATTGTATATATATCACTGTTTCTGGTTCTGAAACAGGTTCTCTGGATGTCAGAACACAGAAACTGACTTTGTTTTTCTAAATAAAATAAATCCATCTCTTTAAACATCAACCTTACTAGTATACAAATATGGATATAAAGGTTTTCTTAACTCGAACATTACATTATTTCCAGATAAATAATGCATTTTTGAGATGTTCATGCCCCAATGAAGCTGTGAGATGAACCTTAAACAATTACCAGATAAAATAGTAAAACACAAGCGGGCTCCGCTAAGTAACAGAAAAATCTTGATCTCAGCAGTAAGTAAAAAGCAACAAGAAATGATGTTAAAAATGAAGGAACTTAGTGGAGAAATAAACTCCTCACCTTCTTCTCTGGTCCTTCAGTCCAGCTTCTCTCTGTGCTCCAGCAGGCTCAGGTGGATTTCTACCGTCTCTGTGATCAGAGGAGTGACTTTCTCCTGCTGCTGCTGCTGCTGCACACAGGCTACAGACACACTCTTGTTCGCTCAGCCTGACTGTGGAGGAAAGTGAACGAAAGTACCAGGACTGTGAGCGCAGAATCAATCTAGTTGTGCCGCAACGTTGTAGCGCAGCAGGACATGTGCGAGTCGTGCTGTTGTGACCCGCTGGACACTAACTGGGAGCGGTGTCAGTGAGAGAGAGAGCCCCGCCCCATGTCAACACATGGAGTCTGACGAATCAGACACAGTCCTCAGAAAAAGACTGTGTCTGATTCGTCCCTGCCCGATGGCAGTGACGATGGCAGGGACGAATCAGACACAGTCTTTTTCTGAGGAGTTTGACGAATCGAATCGTCCCTGCCAGCCTGGCAGGGAGCCCGCTGGCAAGGAGCCGCTCCGTCACACTCCGCCCCAGCTGGCAAGGGGCCCGCTGAACAAAGTTTAGTTGAAGAACAAAGTAACCCAAGGAAAATACGCTAAAAATATGAAAGCTAAAGTAGATGATAGCCGTAGCCACGAGGAAAGAAAACAGGAAGAATGTGGCGTCGATTTAAAAGGAAGTGTCTGCAACAGGTCCAAAGTTCTGCAGCTAGATTACTGACCCACACCAACAGCAGGGCTCATGTTTCTCTCCTTCTAAAATCTCTTCACTGGCTTCCAGTTTCTCTTTGTATTAATTTCCAGATCTTGGTTGTGACTTTCAGATCTTTTCATGGTCAGGCTCCCTCCTACATCAGAGACCTGTTATGTCTCTATACTCCCTCTCAGAGGCTGGGGTTGTTGGTTCAGAACCCTCTCATGGGTCCTCGCTCCTGTTTTAAGTCCAGAGGAGAACGTTCCTTAAAGAACGTTGTGCCGAGGCTCTGGAATGATCTACTGCTCCCTTTATGTTTGATTTAATCTGTTGATGCTTTTAAGAACAAACTAAAGACACTCTTTGTTTCTCAAAGCTTTCTGTCTGCAGCAGTCAGAGGGTTGTATGACCACCAAGCTAATTTCTGCTTAATTTATACCACTGAGATAATAATTCTATATGTATTGTGTATTTTATGTGTTTCTTTATCTCTATGTGTATTGTGTACTTTGTATATTTTTTGTAAAGCACTTTGTGACCCTCTGTAGTCTGTGAAATGTTCTATATAAATAAACATTAAGTTACTTAGTTACTCTGATTGGTTACAGAATTACAAATGTTATGGATATTTTCAGGTTTAACAAAGGAATCCAAAACCTGAAAATAAAGTTTCATATTCATGAAAACCAGACCGCTGGTAGAGAGAAAATAATCAGTTTATAAACAGAACAAATACACTGGTCCTGTAGTTGTGATCAACAATAATTGATAGATCTCTTTTCTAAAGGAATCATACTAGGCTGTTTCCAAATTGAGAAAAAATGTGTGACTCACACCTCTTCCACAACTTTTCCTTTTACCTTGCTGGCAGCACTCCAGAAATGACGAACACACCTTGGCCGGCCTAGACAACTTTTCTCTGAGGTGTGGCTCTGTGAGCTGCAGCATAACAAACTCTGAGGGCCTCAACCAAAATGCAATACTGAAATATAGGAGACAGGCAAACATTCAGACCTTTACCTTACCTAATGTGTAAAGAATGATTGTGAAAGATGTTCAGCTCAGCGTGGCATTAAATGGGAACCAAGCCACAGAGACGCTTCAGTAAAGGTGTTTAGGATCCACAGTTCAACAGATTTAAGTCGACAACTAAAGAGCTCAGAGTCAAGAAGCAGAGAAGCTGAATCCCAGAGAAACTCTGACATTTGGTCCCAGACTGACGGCATAAATACCTTTTTACATCCACACTCATTTTCACTAAATCATTTATCCACTGAGGACTTTTCCTTCTTTCCAGGCAGCTTGTGTCTCTTCACGTGGTTCTGATCCACTTGGAGCTGTCAGAGTTCTGGGCTTTTAGTTCAGCAGCTGTTTAAATCACAAAAACTAAGTTTGTTTCTTTGATCCAGTCAAACTCCAGAACCAGAAGACTCTCTGGCAAAGATTGGGCTGGGAGCTGGTTCTGTTTCACACTTTCTGTCATTTTGTTCCACCATTTAGGATTATTCTGTTTGGCCCCTGAACTGGTTCAGAAATGGTCCAAATTAGGCCCTCCAGCACAGACACATGATGCAGAGGTAAAAACATTTAAATCACTGTTAGGGAGATTTTCATTGAAAACATCAAATCTTGAAATAATGAATGCAAAATATGTAAATCATAGTAATAATAAATAAAAAAGTAACACATTCATATCATTTTATTAACAATGTCTTGACATTTATGCACAGCAATCAGAATCACATTTCTATCCAATATGGACACTTTATACAAGAGTAGAAAAATAAATGCAGAACCAGGCTGCAGATTTTTAACACACATTAAAACTTAAAGGGATATTTAAATCAATCATGACTGATTATTTTACATGGAAATGTATTTTCACCATTGCTGCTATAATAAAAATTAAAGAACAAAATCTTGTGTTTTATCAGGTTTTTATAACAGTGTTTTCATATTTCATGGGCTGCTTCTCTGAGAAACTCCTTTTCTGTTTTGGTCGAATTAGATTTCTTTTATATTTATAAAGACATAACTGCAATATAATCAATAAAAAAAAACACTGAGAGGGATCAGACCCAGGAAATAATAAAGACCGCTCCTTCCTCGATGGTCTGGTTGTGGATTCTCAGTGTGAGGTTGGAGCTGATCAGCAGCTGCTGGAGAGAAGATGGAAACTTTAGTTTAAAGCTGGTGATGCTGATCTGGGATCAGCTTCATCTCAGCTACAATCTGGTGAACTTTGTCCAAATAATTCTCAGTAATTTAAAGCCTGAGAGACAGACTTCTAATACCAGAACTCACCAGAGACGTTGAGTTGACAGAATCCAGAACCAGAACCATCATCAGTCTGAACATCACACAGATACAGACCAGAGTCTTCAGTCCTCAGTCTGGACACATGGAGTCTGATTCGTCCTTCTCTGAGGACGTCTTTGTCACTCTGGACTCGTCCTGAAAACTGTTCATCCTGAGACTCTGACACCTCAACACCATCATGGACCTGATACAGGACTGATTCTTTCCTAGGAGTTAACAATCTGCAGAGGATGAACAGATCTCTCCAGGGTGGATCAGGTGTGGTGGTGAAGGTCCACTCCAGAGTGATGCTGTGGTTCTCCTCTGCCTGATAGGAGCTCTGTGTCACATTCACTACAAATGTTGCTGCTGAGGAGACAGAGAGGGAAAGAGAGGAGCAGACACACTGAGAACTGGAACATGGGAGTCTTTAAACTACATCTCTAGAGCTTTCTGTCCCATGATGCTCTCTGTGCTGTCAGAGCTCTGCTTGATGCTCTTCAAGTCAAACTGCTTGATCAGATGCAGCTGGAGGATTGAAGTGTTCCCTTCACTGACAGACTTTTCACTGATTATTGATGGATTTAGACTGAACAAAGAGAAGATGGAAACTGACCACAGAGACATGAGTTGAGGATGATGAGCAGCAGGATCCTGCAGATCATCTTCTCCCTGTGAGAGGAGACAGAGGAGGAGAGTCAGCAACACATCAGCTCCAGCATCACTCCCTCATAACCAAAGATTTCTATGTGGAACGCTCCCTTGTTGCTGTAAACTGGAACATATAATGTCGTGTCGTGTAGCTTTTCTTCAACAGTACATCAAGCCTAACATGACATGGAAACAAGGTGGCATTTAAAATGTTAACATATTCCACAATCAATATGTATAAATGTTGTAAAAGTTGCTGAAGCAGATGATTCCACAAAGTCCAGACTCCAAAGACTTCAGCTGGAACTAGTGGTTAGCACCAGAGGAAACTTAGTCATCTGAGACCAAAACATGTTTCTCTCCTTTTTCTGAAACATCTCAGAACACAAGGAGCCAATTTAGGACAGAGACACCTCAATAAAACAGAGACACCAAGGTAGAGACCAGCTGATGAAGGTTAATTAAAAGAAGAATGACATAAAATACAAAGAAGCCCCTGTGAGCAGTTCTAAGACAGATGGATGGATTAATAGAAAAAGAGAAAACAGACAGAAGCTCCGTTAGAGACCATATAAAGTTACTTTTCTAGTCTCACCTGGAGTCCAGCAGATGTTTCCACTCAGCTCTCATCAAGCAGATTTATGTCTGATGGAAAAGAAAAACAGAAACAAATCATTTAACCTGATGCAGAAGAAGTCAGACAGGACTTTAACTGTGAAAGCTGGCTGCTCAACAACTGGTGTTTGTCTAACTTTGACCTCCTCTGAGAACAAAAGAGAACAAAGTTCAAGTCCATGAAGTTATTTCTATCTATCAAAGATGTTATCAAAGTCAACTGCTGGGTAAGAACCGTGGGGTTATCAGTCTGTTATAATTCATGAGGAGAAAACATCATGGAGGCAAATCTGGAAATCACTGAAAGATTTGTTTTCTTTCTGTTCAGTTAATTCATCACATTAAAGTCAGAATAAACATGACGGGATCTAGATTAAAGTCTTTAGATAACTCAGTTAGCTGGATTTGATTGTTGACGATTTGGCATGATCTTGGATCGTTTGGTTCTTTGAAAGTCATCCTGGACTTGTTGTCATAGCAACATGTGCGCCAGCTTAAACCTGCTCGAGAGCAGGCTTATTTCATGTAAACAGGATTAGATCGCAGCTGTATAAGCGGAGGAGATAGGGAAGTCTGTCGTAGCCATGTCCATTTTTACGACAGCAACCTGTTGCGGAAGCTGCAAGAATAATTAATCGCGTATTGCGCAATAGACAGGATCCTTTAGCGCAGCGCGACAGTGTAATTGTAGAGAGATTTTCTTGGTGGCTGTTATAAACAGACAAACACATCATTTAACAGTGGCTTTTAAAGAGGAAAAAGTGATGTTGGAGCCATAAATCTAAAATATTTAAGTTATTTGTATGATGGTTTGCTTTTTATTTTTATCATATTCAGCCTTGTTCAGGCTATTTTATTGTGAAGTTTAGTTTTACTTTGAAAGGCTTGCTTCCGGATGGATAATCTAGACACGGAGCAATACAGTTTTTGACCGTGTAAACTGGATGACTTGGAAAAGGAAGATTTTCATTTTTTATGGATAAAGATTTTTTTTGTTAAAATTCCCAGTTTGCACGCGTCCTTTTCTTCCCGTGTCTAAGAAATGACACTGAAATTTGGATCTCTTGACATAACAAGTGGCTTTTTAAAATAAAGTATAATAATTAAAGGCTACCATTTTGTAGAATATTCTTGTATTTCACTTTTACTTGTCCCCATGTTCTAGTGGGTCCTGTGGAGGCTCTGATATAAAAGAACAAAGTAAATATCAAATTAATAAAATGCAAAAATTCATACTGTAGAAAGTGATAGAAACATCTACCATGGACAGTATTTACAATTTAATTTGTCTGCTGCTTTTTGCCAGCCCTCTCTCCTGGCTTTAGCAGACTTTTAGGTGTTCCCTGTCATTTTAATTATTGACTCAAATTCGGCATAACCTTCCATTAAAAGCTCGTGTTCTGCTTGGGAGAAAAACTGTGGGCGTTCTTTGCTGAACAGCCAATAGCAGCGCTGCTGATCATTGTTTCTACTATCGATACATTTCCCCTTTTAAACAAACGCATGAACGCGCAGTTGTCTCAGATAACTCAATGCAGCCATACTAATCGTAAACAACAGGTGTGTTCGAAGAACCCAATTAGCCGGATCAGGATTAGCCGGATGAAATCATCTTGGATGTCTCATTTGATCTCGGATGTTTTAAGCAACGTACGAAGAACGGACCCCTGGTCAGTGATCTCTGTGTCTCCTGCCAAAGTCACCTTAGTCTGACGTGTGGGGCTGACTGCTGCAGCCGAGCGTTTCTTTAAAGTAGGAAGAGCAAAAGCAGCCTTTTCATGTTCCTGTCAACCCGACTAAAAAGTCTCTGTTCTAATGGAGTTTACAGAATTACACAGTTCTTATCTCCTCAATTACATGTACATAATTTAAGGACTTTTACTCCCAAAGTAGTCCTTAAGATCTAGCAGCTATCAATAGATTACACCAACAACATGGCACCTAGCCATCCATCCATCCATCTTCTAACACTAGGGGTCGTGAGGGGTGCTGGTTCCTGTCTCCAGCTATCGATGGGGGAGAGGCGGGGTTGCGTGACCCCATGAGGGATTAAGCGGTTTGGAAAATGGATGGATGGATGGATAGTTTACATCAGGACAACTTTTAAATGGAAGTCTAAAGGCCAAAGCAAAGAAAAATGGAAGTAATAAAGTAGCAAAAAAAGTTTTTAATAAAAATAAAATATAAAAGTTTTATTCTTGTGTCTTTCCCCCTTTAAACAGAGCCTCAAAGATTTCCCGACCATATACTTGGATTAGTTTACCCAAAAAATGTCCACTGCATGGTTTAAAACTGCGTAGATCTACAAAAACAACCTTTGGCTGAGTTTTGAGCAAATCTAAAATGTTATCCTTTGTTCTACCACGGACACAAACAAGCGAAGCCTTAAACCCAGCCTTTATTCCGCCCACAGAAATATCTGATTGGCTTCCAAGATTAGTTTTTCTTCTCCTATTGGCTGCCGGGGACATGGCTTTAAGTTGCTCGAGTTATGTTGCTGCGTTCCAGACTGACGGGGAAAGACTGCATTAACATCTTTTACTGACAAGATTCTTAGCAGGCACTCTGCCGTGAAGGTGGATCAGGAAAGGACGTTAGCGCGTACACCTGCAATGTTGAAACAATGATTTACCGTCCTCATTTTAAAGGAATAAAGACATGCTTATAGAACGATTATCATTGTCAGTAGATGTAAACGGTATGACGTTGATTCGGTAAAAAAAAAAATAAAAAATAAAAATTAATAATAATAATAATAATAATAATAATAATAATAATAATAATAATAATAATAATAATAATAAAAAAATAGCCCAGCCTCAAAGAGAAAAAAAAGGTAAGCACATTTTCCTTTGGGCACTGTGCAGAAAAAAGCTGCTTAAACGTGCATGCTTAGAAAAAGAACAGAAACAAATTCATCCCCGAAGGGTAAACGTGTCGCTTACTGACAACTGCACTGGGCGTGAATGCAGCGCGAGCTCACGCCAGTTCGAACCGGTGCGGCGCGAGACTGCTCTGTCTAACTTGTGCAGGTGTGCTGATGCTGGCGGCAGCACTGTTGTCAGCGTGTAGGTGTAAATACAGCATCAGTTTAACTACTTGCACGGGAGCGGAATGGTTCAGGTTTGAAATAAAATTAGGGACATAACGTTAAAGGATAACCGTTTGAAAATGCTGACACGGCAGCATTTGCAGGACAATCGCCGAAATTTTGTGTTTTCGGCCACAAAGCACTTGAGTAACAGTTCCCGTTTCTGCATATTAAAGACTTACTGTTCGTCTCCGTCGGCACTGCGGGCAATATACAAGAAGCTACATTTGTTGTAGCACAGGCGTCAAACAAACAGGACAGCGCCGTCGGCTGTCTCCGCGGCTCCAGACATCTCTCGCTGACAGAACGGAGGGAGCAGAGGAGCTCAGTCACCTGGGAGGATGTCAGCTCGCCTGTCTTCTGGCATCATTCTTCTTCTTCTTCTTCTTCTTCTTCTTCTTCTTCTTGTTTTATGGCGGTTGGCAAGCAACTTAATGATGTGCATTACCGCCATCTACTAGAGTGGAGTGTGGATCGGGATGCTATGTATATATATTCTCCCACAAAAAATAAATAACTAGATAAATAAATAAATATAAATATAATGATAATAATAATTACATGAATATACTTATATCCTATCAATTTAGTTTTCTTAAGGTAGCTTCTCAAATAACCAAAATACTCAGAGTTAGAAATGTTTCCCAAAATATCTTTTAAATTTAACTGTAATTTATTTTCTTGTAATTGACGTAATAATTCTCTTCTCTCCATAGCATATTTATGACAAACCAACAAAACATGCTCCACCGTCTCCTCTTGATAACAAAAGTCACAAACTCCTGTTGGATGTTTCCTCATTTTAAATAGGTTTCCATTTAACCCTGTATGTCCGAAACGTAATCTAGATATAATTGTTTCCTCTTTTCTATTCCTTCCTGTTATCCTCATTGCACCAACTTTCCTTTGAATACTATAAAGCCATCTTCCGGTTCTATCTTCTTCCCACAGCTTCTGCCATCTCCCCTTAACCTTTTGTTTAATAATAGATTTAAATTCTTCCTTACTAAATGTTACCACTATATCAATATTAATATTTTTTGTAGCTTTTTTTGTATATTTGTCTGCCAACTCATTTCCTTTTATTCCTATATGGGATGGTATCCATGTAAAAATAACTACTAAACCCATTGCCTGAATTCTATACCTTAATAACTGAATCTCTAATAAAAGGTCTGATCAACTAGTAGAATAATTATTTTTTATTGAATATAATGATGAACTTGAATCGGAACAAATTATGCTTCTCAAAGGACGAACTTCCTCAATCCATTCTAAAGCTACAATGATTCCCATCATCTCTCCTGTATAAACTGATACTCCATCAGAAATTCTTTTACATTTCTTAATATTAAATTCTGGAACAATGAATGACACCCCATTATTGTTATTTGAGTTTTTTGAAGCATCTGTAAAAACTTGAATATATCCATAATAGTTATTGTCTAAATATGATTGTATTGAACTAAAATCTAAATAGTTTCCTTTTTCCCTTTCCTTCAACAAGGTTAAATCAACAATACTATTAGAAAATAAAGATGGATGAACTGGTGAAAGAGGGACTGTTTGGCTAATATTTATATAATCTAAATCAAATTCTTTTATAATATTTTCAATATCCCAACCAAAAGATTTTAAATTCTTTTTTCCTTTTCCCAACTAGGATTTAAATTTTTTTGACATGGATGATTTCCCTTATGTCCCTTTAATTGACACCAATAAGAAATCTTTAACTGTAGTCTTCTAAGATGAAGTGGTAACTCTCCCATTTCTACCAGTAAAGCTGACGTTGGAGTTCTTATAGCTCCTGTACATAACCTCAAGGCTTGATACTGAATATTATCTAATTTTTTGAGTAGTGTTTCTGATGCTGATTCTAAAGCTATACTTCCATAATCAAATACCGACCTTATTAAACCAGTATATATTGCTTTCAATGCTTTTCTCTCAGCACCCCACTCACTCCCCACCAAACACCTCATTACATTTAAAACTCTCTTACACTTATCCACAACTTTTTGAATATGAATTTTCCAACTAAGCTTTTCATCCAACCATAAACCCAAAAACCTAAATTCCTTTACCCTCTCTAATTCATGATTATATATTTGTAATTTTAAATTTTCAGATACTTTCTTCCTTGTAAAAAATAAAGTCTTTGTTTTGTCTATAGAAATTTTAAATCCCCATTTAAAAGACCAATCTTCTATATTATTAATTGCTTCTTGTATCTTTTTAACAATGAAATTTAAATTTTTCCCCCTCTTCCAAATTGCTCCGTCATCAGCAAATAAAGAAAACCCCATTCCACTCTCCAAATTGTCAAACATATCATTAATCATAATAGAAAAAAACAAAGGACTCACTATACTTCCCTGTGGTGTACCATTTTCAACAAGAAACTTTTCTGACAAATGTTGTCCTACTCTCACTTGTATTGATCTATTTTGTAAAAAATCTTTTATCCAATAAAACATTGATCCACTAATTCCCATTTTTTTCAATTTAATTAAAAAACCCTCTTTCCTCATCATGTCATAGGCTTTCTCTAATCTTCTGGCACTTTGTCTCTGTGATTTTTAAGGCTCTCTTCTTCTTTATGTTTTTTTTCTGGCGGTTGGCACGCAACGAAAAGGTGCATTACCGCCACCAACTAGTTTGGAGTGTGGATCAGAATGACTTATACTACCTAAAAAAAATTAAACCAAACTACCAAAACAAAACAAACACCCAAAAAAATAAAAAAATAAAAAAAATAAAAAATAAAAAATTAAATCCTATCAATTAAATTACTTAATCTAAGATAATGAAACATAATCCCATAACACTCATCTCTTGAATTACTTCTAAGCATTTCTATTAAATCAAATTTTATTCTTTTCCTTTTTAAATTTTTAACCATTTCCTGTCATGGTTGAGTTTTGGTTTGGCTTTGTTTTTCTGTTATTTTCATTTTTTCATCTCTTTTGGGTTAGGTTTGACTTTATTTATTGTTTTCAGTCATCAGTTATTTTCTGTCATTTCCACTTCACCTCCTCAGCAGTCAGTCACACCTGATATCATTTACCCGTCAATTAGCCAGACCCTTGTTCCACCTGTGAAGTGCTCAATTTAAACCTCCCTCTGCCTTCAGTTCAGCACTGGGCCGTCATCATTCCACACCTCTCCATGCCAGTCCCCGTTTTGCCTTGGAAGCTGCCTCCGCCCAAGTCCCGTGAGGAAGTCCAGGAGGACCTGCCTCCGCCCAAGTCCCGTGAGGAGGTCCAGGAGGACCTGCCTCCGCCCAAGTCCCGCGAGGAGGTCCAGGAGGACCCGCCTCTGGCCTCGGTCTCCACCGAGACCTGTAGCTTGGCACCGCCTCCAACTGATCTGTTCGGCCGGAGCCGCAGACTGCGGACTTCGAGCTGCTCGACTCTGCCTCGTCGGGGCCGTCCACCACGGCGCCCGTCACTGACTTTCCTGTTCGGCCGGAGCCGCCGACCGCGGTCTCCGGGCCGCTTGACTTTGCCTCGTCGGGGCCGCCCTCCTCGAGGGTTTAGTCGGGCGATGCTGCTCCGCCACCTGCCTCATCCAGGACGACCTCCACGAAGACTTTTTCTTTTTTGCTTAGCAGCCGTTTTTGCCTGAGCCCTTAAGGCCAGTGCCTTCTGTTATTTTTTTGGCTCGATTTCAGTTTTTGATTTACTTAGGATTTTTGGGGTTTTAGAGTTATTTAGGGGTTCTTGTTTTCTTAGAGTTCTTAGTCTCTGTTTTGCTTTTGTTTTTCCTGCTCCGTTTTAGGATTCTAGATTTTGCCTTAGTTTCCAAGCTTTGCTTTGCTTCCTCATTTATAGCCTTAGTTCTCTGGTTTTCTCGTTAGTTTACTTATTCATGTTCTAGTTTTCTTGTTTTGCCTTAATTTCTAGTTTAGCTTTAGTCTCATAATTTTGCTTAAGTATTGTTTGTTACCTTAGTCTTTCAGCTTCAGTTTTGTGTTACTTTAGCTATCTAGTGTTACATTAGTTTACCCGTTCCTGCCCTAGTTTCTTTGTTTTGGTTTTGCATTAGTTTTATAGTTTTTCTTGAATGTCTCGATCTTTTTCCTAGTTTTTTTTTTTTTGTTTTATTTTGATTTTCTAGTTTTTTGCTTCGGTTTTTCTTTTGTTATCCCTACCCTAGTTCTTCTGGTTTTGTTCTATAGGTTAGTTCATGCCTGGTTTTCTAGTTTTTGGGTTAGATCTGTAGTTTCCCAGCGCTCTTTAGGTCCCAGCGCTTCTTAGTTTTGTTTTGGCCCCCTAGCTCTTAGTCCACTGGCGTGTTTGACGCTCTCCATTCTCTGGAATTTAGACGCCCTTAGTTCCTGGTATTTTTGTTTCCTGGCGTGTTAGGACGCCCTCTGACCCCTGTAGATTTTGTGTTTTCCCGGCGTGTTAGAACGCCCTTTGTCTCCTGCCATTTTAGGACGCCCTCCGCTCTTGTTTCCTGGCGTATTAGGATGCCCTTTGTTCCTGTTTCCCTGGCGTTTAGATTTCTAGCGTTAGATTTAGTGTTCCCGGCGTGTTTAGACGCGCTCTGTTCTTGGTTCCCCAGCGTGTTAGGACGCCCTCTGTTTTCGGTTCCCCAGCGTGTTAGGACGCCCTCTGTTTTCGGTTCCCCAGCGTGTTAGGACGCCCTCTGTTTTCGGTTCCCCTGCGTGTTAGGACGCCCTCTGTTCTCGGATCCCCAGCGTGTTAGGACGCCCTCTGTTCTCGGATCCCCAGCATGTTAGGACGCCCTTTGTTCTCGGTTCCCCTGCGTGTTAGGACGCTCTCTGACTCTTGGTTCCCCGGCGTGTAAGTGCGCCCTCCGTTCTTGTTCCTAGGCGTTTTAGATGTTCCTGCTTCCCTCACATCCCGACGTTCTCTTCCCCAAGCCCCGGCGCTTCCCTCACGCCCCGGCGGGTTTCCCTTTGGCGCTATCGTGCGCCCGTTCCTTCCCTCTGGCGTTGTCGTACGCCAGTTCCTTCCCTCTGGCGTTGTCGTACGCCTGTTCTTCCCTCTGGCGTTGTCGTACGCCTGTTCTTCCCTCTGGCGTTGTCGTACGCCTGTTCTTCCCTCTGGCGTTGTCGTACGCCTGTTCTTCCCTCTGGCGTTGTCGTACGCCTGTTCTTCCCTCTGGCGTTGTCGTACGCCTGTTCTGCCTTGTGGCGATGTTCGCCTGTCATGCCCGTTTTTGCCTGGTGGCGATGTTCGCCTGTCAACATCGGTTAGACGCCTTTTGTTTTGCCTACCAGCATCTGTTAGACATCCTTTTTAGTTCACCCTAGTGGGTAGTTTTGGTTTGATTTTAGCCCTCCATCCTACCTTCCCTCCACCCACCCAGGTTAGATCAGCTTAGTTATGACTCTTGCCCGCCATCCTGCCTTCCCTCCACCTGCCCTGGTTCGGTCACTTTGTAGTTTGTTTTGTTTGATTTTAGGCCGTCCGGAGTCCGGCCTTGAGGGGGGGGGGGGTAATGTCATGGTTGAGTTTTGGTTTGGCTTTGTTTTTCTGTTATTTTCATTTTTTCATCTCTTTTGGGTTAGGTTTGACTTTATTTATTTTCAGTCATCAGTTATTTTCTGTCATTTCCACTTCACCTCCTCAGCAGTCAGTCACACCTGATATCATTTACCCGTCAATTAGCCAGACCCTTGTTCCACCTGTGAAGTGCTCAATTTAAACCTCCCTCTGCCTTCAGTTCAGCACTGGGCCGTCATCATTCCACACCTCTCCATGCCAGTCCCCGTTTTGCCTTGGAAGCTTTGTTTTGCTCCTGTTGTTAAGGTTAGTCCTGCCAGTCACTCTAAAGACTGTTTGTTCACTGTTTGTTCCTGGAGAGGTTCTGCTCTGTGTCCTGGTGTCTCCAGAGAACTGCTAACTGGACTAGCCATCCTGGAAGGGCTCTGCTCTGTGCCCTGGTGTCTCTCAAGTTCTGCTAACCTGACTAGCCGCCCTGGTGAAGCTCAGCTCTGTGGCCTGGTGTCTCCAATGAACTGCTAACCTGAGTGCTATGAGGCCTGCTAGCCGAGCAGCACCTAGCAAGTGTGGACTCTCTGTCTCCGGGCCGTCAGCTCCTGCCATCACATTCATCCCTGACCTTCTGCAGTCCTGAACCTCCGGTCTTCATCACTCACCACCCAGCAGACTTCCTTCAATAAAAACTCAAACTTTTAGTCCCGTGTGTGCGTCCTGAGTTCATCGGTAAACAAAACCCTGACATTTCCCTTCTTTCTTCTTTATATTTCTTACAGTATATCATAATATGCTCAACTGTTTCTTGTTCCCCACAATACTCACATCTTCCAGTGTTATGCTTAATCCTGTGTGCCCAAATCTAAGTCTTGATATGATTGTTTCTTCCCTTCTGCTCCTCCCTGCACAACTCATTTCTCCCACTCTCCTCTGAATCATGTACAGCCACCGTCCTTTCCTCTCTTCCTCCCATTGCTTTTGCCACCTTTCCTTCATCTTCTGTTTAATAATGCTCTTTACTTCCACCTTACTAACTTTAATAGAGATATCAATGTTTTCTCTAATTGTAGCCTCCTTTGCAACCTTATCTGCCATTTCATTTCCCTTTATTCCCATACGTGCTGGTACCCACAAAAATATAACTGTAATTCCCATCATTTGAATTCTGAACAATGTTTGCTGGATTTCTATTAAAATATCTGGTCTACTATCTGAATGACTTCTCTGTAAACTGATTAATGATGAAGATGAATCTGAACAAATTATTACTCTCAGAGGTCTTATTTCCTCTACCCATTGTACTGCCAACATAATTGCTACCATTTCTCCTGTGTATACTGACATGTTATCACTGATTCTCTTTCCTATTGTAATTTTAAACTCTGGAACAATAACTGATACTCCTATCTTATTAACTAAACTTTTTGATGCATCTGTGTATATCTGAATGAAACTATAATAACTTAATATATTTCTGTATTGTATCTGAATTCAAAATAAACTCCCTATCTTTGTTTTTCTTTTTTAATAATTTAAAATCTACTTTTGTTTCAGGTACTATCCAAGGTGGAACTGCTGGCATTGGTACTGTCGGACTAAACATTAAATCAGCTAATTCTAACTCGGTTGCTTTTTGTTTAACTGTCCATCCAAAGCTATTTCTCTCCCTTTTCTCCATTTCCCAACAAGACTTTAAAGTGCTTTGTGCTGGATGATTATCATTATGACCTTTTAAATTAGCCCAATAATTCAGAGACAACTGAGTTCTTCTCAGCTCTAATGGCATTTCTCCCATTTCCACCTGGAGTGCTGCTGTTGGAGTTGTTTTAAATGCCCCTGTACATAATCTCAAAGCCTGAAACTGGATGTTGTCTAACTTTTTTAAAGATGAACTCGATGCAGATCCATACACCACACAACCATAATCCAGTACTGACCTAATTAATCCGCAGTAAATGGCCTTCAATGCTTTTCTATCAGCCCCCCAATCACTTCCCACCAAACATCTCATAACATTTAACACCTTCCTGTATTTTCTGTATATGTACACTCCATGTTACCCCCTCATCAAACCATAACCCCAAAAACTTAGTGTTTTACTCTTTCTAATTCTTGATTATACATTTTTAGTTTTATCTATGTACTAATTCTTTTCTTTGTAAAAAAACATTGTCTTTGTCTTATCTACTGAGAATTTGAAACCCCATTTACCACTGTTCTATTTCTGTTATTGCATCCTGTAACTTTTTAATAATAAATTTCAAATTTTTTCCCCTCTTCCAAATTGCCCCATCATCCGCAAAAAGAGAAAACCCCATCCCATTCCCTATTTCCTTGAAAACATTAATTAATATAGAGAATAATAAACTCCAACTCAACTCAAAACCACCGCCAACCGCTCCTGCTACCGGCCCTGCCGCACCATGTGCTTTCCTTACCCATTTGCCCAGCGCTGGCTCTGGGCTCAGCTACCTGAGTCCACGTGACTGACATTTACATACCTGCCTGGGTGTGGCTGTGGTAGAGGGAGCTCAGTGCTAAGGCGTTTCTTTGGGTTTCATGAATCACTGATCTATTCAGCCGCTTGGACACATACCTTCCGTTTCTTCTGGGTTCTGGGGCCCCTGTTAAAGTGTTAAAGGTAAGCTCTGTGGATCAGTGACGGACTGGGACTAAAAAACGGCCCTGGCATTTTCACCAACCGAGCGGGGGGGGGGGGGGTTGAGACTACGACAAGTTTTGCGCCGAGCGGGGGGACGACAAGTTTTGCCCGGAAGCGGCCGCCTCGCCAAGACAGCGCTGCGGGAAACCCTGCATTTGGGTTTTTAGTGGGCCGAGAGATAATGTAGGCCTACAATTAACGGTGAAAGGGGCCGCGCACATCCGACGACCAGGCCGCCTTGTGTTTAACAGGTGTTATGCCGAAAAGTGCATCCCTGCCGAGATTTGCATCCCCTGTCGCGGGAGCGCGCATCGCTCTGTACAGCTGAATATCGACGAAGAAAACAGATGAAAATGTGACCAACGGAGTTACTTGTTCTTATATTAGTGATATCAAAACGTTTGAATATACCTCTTGTGTGAAAAAACGGTGTTTATTTGGCAGATTCGTTTACAAAAGTACAGGTGTAATGAACAACATTAAATCCAAAGTTTTTATCTGAGGTACGGCTGATTTATTTGTTGTGGTCTCTCTCGTCATTCACATACAACAATAAACCGTGAGAACCGACGTGAGTTTTGAAACTGCAAAGCTTTGTCTTAAACGGAAGATCAGACTGCTTCTACAGTAAACAGCACAGCGTTCATAGACCAGTGTGATGCATTCGCGACTGTCAGAAAGCTATGGTGCATTCAGGAGCATGGGACATTTCAAATTTACAAGGAAAGAGGCATAAAACGGAAAATAACTTAACTCATACAATAATGTATTTTTCCAGAAAATAGCGTGACCTTTCTAACAATGCTGAATGCTCTATACTTGTATTTATGATATTGTTTTTGAATATGCACATCTGCCAGCTTTTTATTCTGAAAATTCTATAGTATTACAGCAGCAAATTATCAACGTTTTTCAAAAGCCTGTTTAAAAGTTCCAAATGGGGCTGCAGATCATACAGCAACAATTGCCCTGTCATTATTTTAAAGGGCAGAATTTGCATTTGCTGACCTTTATCCTTTAACTACAGATGGATATACAGGAATAAAGTCATACAAGTGCCAAACCCTCATAGATAGCAGGGGGTGCGTTTTTTTGGCAAATGGCTGCCGAAAAATGCACCCCCTTGGCATTTAATCTAAAAATTGTCCCAGAATCATGAAATTCATACTGGTAGCTCAGAACACACGTGTAAACATGTAGGAAATGTTAAATCAGCAACAAGTGTATATTTAAGCAAAATAGCATGGGGGTGCGTTTTTTGGCAAAGGCCTGCCGGAAAATGCACCCCCTATGTTTTTAATCTAAAAATTGTCCCAGAATCATGAAATTCATACTGGTAGCTCAGAACACACGTGTAAACATGTTGGAAATGTTAAATCAGCTGCAAGTGTAAATTTAAGCAAAATAGCAGGGGGGTGCGTTTTTTGGCAAATGGCTGCCGGAAAATGCACCCCCTATGTTTTTAATCTATGCGCTAATGAGGTATGGCTGTGCAGTCGAGCAGACGCCTCGTTGGACAGTGTTTTCCTGTTATTATAAGGGCTTTGGATAGGTTGTAGAAGCTCCTTTCGCCGGCGTTGCATCCGTAGGTCTTTTGGGGTGTGCCTTGCAGTCTGAAATTTGTGCCCATTTTTACACAGGAACGCGTTTCCATCTAAACCATTCTGCTGTAGCTCTGGCAGCTTTTTTAGTGTTGTCATCTCGCTGGAAGGTAAACCTCCGCCCCATTCTTCAGCAGCCTCCAACAGGTTTTCTTCCAGGACTGTCCTGTATTTAATTTAAATTAATCCACTTCACCATCTACTGACCTTGCTTGTCCCTGCTGAAGAAAAGTATCCCCACAGCGTGATGGCTGTGGGGATACAAGATGTGTTTTTTTTTTGCCAAATGGTCTTTGGCATTTGTAACATTTGTAACATTTATAGGCTTCTCAGCTAGTGGTTTTCATTTGCTGGATCTCTGCAGTTCCTCCAGAAGTTACCATGGGCCTCTTGGCTGCTTTTCTAATAAATGCTCTCCTACCTTGATCTGCAAGTTTGGTTTGATGGCCATATCCTAGGAGGTTTTCAGTTGTGCAATACTCATTTTCTGTCCACCTTTATTTGCCACGTCAGTCTGCTGTATGACATAATATTCCATTAAAATACAGTTTGCATTTCATAAAATGTGATTGTATGAGGGAGCATCAATACTTTTGCAAGGCGCTATAGGTCTGTTTTGGTTTTGTCTTTCATATCTCTGTTGACATGCGCATCTCTGCCATTTTTCATGTCCTTGTTCGTGCCTTATCCTTAGATTTCTCTTTTTTTTTTTTTATTAATCTGGATGGGGCCATAGGGCCCTTTAGTTTTCAACGCTTTGATCCATTTGCTTTAAGCAGTGCTCGTTTTCAATGAGATGGTGAGGAAATGCCACAAAGTAGAGCCTTTCTTTATACCAGACGGACAGCTGCTGTCATCCAGTTAAAAAACGCTTTGAGCTCAGACATGTCTATCAGAGTGTGCAGGTACAATCGTGTAGGAAAATTAGTTTTCTATGTAAAAACCAGTACTACTAAAGTCCATCCTGCAACTCTTGGATGCATTTCTCCACCCGTCTGGCCTTAGGTTCCCCCGGTAGAAACTAAGCACAATCATCCTTGTTGAGTTGCCTAACAAGCAACAACAACAAAAAGTCTCACCTTTAGGATGAGACTTTTCAAGATGAGACTAATATAAGAACAAGTAACTCCGTTGGTCACATTTTCATCTGTTTTCTTCGTCGATATTCAGCTGTACAGAGCGATGCGCGCTCCCGCGACAGGGGATGCAAATCTCGGCAGGGATGCACTTTTCGGCATAACACCGGCCCAAACGGCCCACAAGGGCCCGCGGCCCTTCTGGCATCTGCCCAAATGCTAGACCGTCCAGTCCGTCACTGCTGTGGATTTACTGGTAAAAACTGATATCACCTGCGACCCAGCGCGAAAAAGGGAAAAGCGGTAGAGTAGATGAAACCGATGTTGGAGAAAACCATTCTGCGTTACTCTGAATTTAGTTAGTTCCTGAAGTTCTTTCTAATTTGGCTTGTTTATAAAATGTAGACTACTCTATATTATCAATCAATAATACTATTTATTGATATTAATTTTGCTTCTGTAAGTTTTTTTTTTCGTTTTACCGGAGCATAAGAAGCAGGGAGAAAAAACAAATTCTAACAGGTTAAATACAGGGAAAAGCAAGATTCAAGTTTCGGACATTGGACTTCTTTTGGCTTCGTACGAAATCGTTGATATGTCACCTGGTTTCTGACGCCTCTACCAGGAAAACGCTGTTATGCAAAGTGTTATTTAAATTGCGAAAAAATTCTGCTGTGGTAAAATCATCTAACATTTTCAGCTGCATTTTAAATACCTTTATTCCGTGTTTGTTTTTATGTTTTGCATGTTTTTTTTTTTTTTTTTTTTTTACTGACACAGTTGAGGCTTATTTTCTCCACCGTCTACAGCATCAGCTCCCTGAAAACAGGCCACCTGCCTGGACGGACAGCCTGCTCAGCCAGACTCAGTTTCGCTTTCAGACTCTAACCCAAACCTCACCCATATTTCACAGAGGCTAAAGTTAGTCTGGCTGGCCAGGCTACCCTTTGAAATCTGCTAGGCTGGCTAAACTAACTGTGACCAGTGTTGTTGGGACGTGCAGGATTGCAGCTATAACTGTTTCTGTGCTGGAAGAACTGAGCTATAACTGAGTAATTCGCTATTACAGCAAAGTTAGGATAATTATTGTAAACGCAGCAGTGGCTAAATCTGCTGTTGAAGAAGGTATACGCTCTGTGTTGCTCTCATGTCTGTTAACAATCCACGATAATAATAAAAAAAAGCAACAATGTGCAGTTAGATGGGTTATTATGCAATGTGTTGTTGCATTAAAGTATTTTGGTGTAGGCCTAGTCCAGAACTCGGTTTATTGCAGAATTCAAAATGAAAAAGCTTCCCAGTTTCCGGCTGCTTACATATATTTTCAAACTATTTTATATTAATGGACATCTTTATTATTTTCTCTTTTGAAAGTTTTCTACTGGGATTGCCTGCTACTTTTATCTCTGAGATAAACTTATAATTAAGTTCAGCTGATCTGATCAGTGGGAAGCTCTTTCATGAAAGATAATGTTATTACATTTTACAATCTTCCAATTTTTTCTAAACAGCATATTTGAGGATTATGAAACTGGTCTGCAAATAAACTATGTATTAACATTTGATTACATAAATATTCACATTAGGTCTGAGCCTGATGTACATTATTTATTTTGCCCAGGGTTGAGCCATGCTAAACTGGACCACATCCCTCTTAATGGTTCTGGCTCGGCTCCTGAGTTCTCCTGCACTGGGTGAGGATCTGAGTTACAAGCAAACGAGCTCTGAAATAATAATAATAATTATTATTGTTACTATTGTTGTTACTAAATAATATATTATCTGAAAATATTACTGTATGTTATAAACAGAACCTCAAAGGACAGAGATTTAGGTTCTGTTTATACTTTTTTACAGGCAGATGCTGCTGAAATTGGTTTCACTCACATTAGTGCTGAATAAGGAAAGAGGAACTGTTCATGGGAAAAAATTACACTCTTAATTTGCAGCTCTGACATCATTAGATCGCTTTTCCCAAATTATAAGGCGCATTACATATTCTATTCCTAAGTGTGTAACATCAATCTGTCCCTCCAGTAGGGTGACCAGACGACCCCGATTTTCGGGGAAAGACCCAGTTTTGGATGACCTGACCCCGGAATGTCCCCGATTTCAATGTATCATGATGGAGTAAAAAGATTTAGCGCAACAAGAGGTATTTACCCGGTCTCCCAGTTCTGCCGAATGCACCGCCCCCACTCCGTCGGCTTGGAGTTCAGACAAAACAACCCGACCCCTAGGCAGAGATTCTGCGCTTAAGAAAATCAGAGACATCCCCAGTTTTCATTCGAGAAATCAAATCTGGTCACCCTACACCGTTCTCTTTTGAGATGGAGAGCTATCCACTTCTGCCGGTATGACAGAGTAGTTGGACTACACCGCACTGTTTCTAAAATACGGCCAAAATAAACACAACTTTTCTATTGAATTAACTCACTAGGTTTATTTTGCTAGCGCGTACCCCAGGCACTGGCATGAATGCTCGTCTAGTTTAGACATCACAGTCCGGCAGTCTAGTAGACAGCTCAGTGGTCCTCAGGTAGTGACACTCTACTGTAATGCTCCGAATATCCATTGAGCGGAGCCCCTTGGTTGCTAACCAAAGTCGGACTTACACATTTTAACAGATTTTTGAACGCATTGTACCACATAAAATCGGTCAATATGCACAACTGTAATCATATATAAGGCACACCATCAATTTTTGAGAACTTTTTGACAGTTTAAGTATGCCTTATAGTCCAAAAAATATGGTATTTACTGCCAATGTTTGGTGAGAACTGTTGATCTGAGTTGTGAAATTAACTTTTACCTGAAACTTCATGAGAAAGTGATTCACAGAGATACCCGAGTGGAAAAAAAATTATCTATAATGTTTAGGGCTGCAACAACGAATAGATAATTAAAAGCATTGGCAATAAATTTCTTTATTGATTTGTCGTGTCGTGCCATTCATCCATCACTTGCCATGTTGTGGATGAATTTGAGTGCTTGCAGGCTGCAGCTGAACGGAGTCAGGCAGAGGCACAGTGGAGGTGATACATAAAAAGGAAAATGCACAAGCAGCCGTGAACCAGCTGATATCCCTCCACTTCTCCGCATACACACATACTCCATGACAGAGAGACGAAGATGAACAAATGAACCGCCTCTGCCGGAAGGACAGAGTAGTTGATCTGCTGTTTCTAACATGAAGGCAAAATAAACTTCATTGTTATACTAAATTAACTTACCTGCTTTCCAGCAGAAAACCGCAACCTCCACATCTGTTTCAAATCCCTGCTCCCTCATGAATTATCTCCACCTGGTAATAATAGCTGCACCAATATAAATGTTTTCTCCTAGTTATTATTTTTTTATTGGTTTCTTTGTCTTCTCTCTCGCTGGGCAAAGAATATGGCTGGTTCTCCATTTCAACAGATAATGGCAAGTAGAATGATATACTGTCGTCTTTGCTTGTTTATACTTCATCTACAGCACGTCCTTACATAGGAAAAATGTCTATGGCTGACAGTTTGTACCCTTTCGGCTACTGAAAAGGGAAATGGCGGAGCAACGTGTCACCTCCCAGTAGGTGCACCGACACCAATGTTTTTATAAACAAAAAATTCTAAGTTATGAGAACACTTTAATTTTGATGTGATGTTATTAGACTTGGGCGGAATATGTATTTATAAAAGCAGTAGCTACTTGATTTTTTTTAATTAAAAGCGAAATTAGTTACACACTGTTCTTTTAAGGTTAAACATAAGAAAAGCTCTACCATCACATCCTTTTTTTGTCTGTTGGGTTTCACTTAGACACATAGTCAATGCCTCCCCTCTTTTTTTAGGGAGGGGGGTGTTGAATGAGTGTGGTGTGAGAATAGAGTACATCCTTGATCCTCTATCAAATAAACCCATATCACTCATGTATTGACTTGACAGCAGTTCTCTGCCGTTAACATGTTTTGTTTTTTTTACAGCAGCAGCATTGTTTCTTTTCCCTGGATGATGTCACAGCTAACAGAATGCCAGAGCAGGTGTACTATGAAGAAAAAGAAATGACAGCGAACAAAAAGCTGAAATGACAACGAGCAATGCAAATTGGAGAACAATAGGAGAACTCAGCAGTGAGAGAAATAGACCCTCCAACAGCCTAAGCCTATAGCAGCATAACTATAGAGATAGCTCAGGGTAACCTAAGCCAATAATTAGAAGATTTATCAAAGAGGAAAGTTTTAAGCCTAATCTTAAAAGTAGATAGGGTGTCTGCCTCATGGCCTCCATTATCTGAGGCCATGAGAATATCATTAGTAACCTTTACCAGAGCTGTTTCAATGTCATGATGAGCTCTGAAGCCTGACTGAAACTCCTCAAGTAGATCATTACTTTGTAAATGTTCACATGGTTGATTAGCAACTACTTTCTCACAAAGAAAAGAAAATTAGATATAGGTCTGTAATTTAATAACTTATCTTGATCAAGAGATGTTTTTTTAAGTAAAGGTTTAATAACAGCTTTGAAAAAACGGTGGTAAAAATCCATTTACTAAGGATATATTAATCATGTTTAAATTAGGAGCATTGATCAAAGGGAATATCTCCTTAAATAACCATGATTGGTTAAAACCAAACTTTGCTAGGTGTGCACTAGGCTTCACTCATTGAACTTGGAGAGTTGTGCTCCTTTTCCCAAACGGATTCGATCGGAGCAGTCCCAGGTTGATGTGTATAACGTAGAGTGACAAACATTATCGATCTGGCTGACCAGGTTACTAATACCTACTTTCTGAGGACTTGATCTACCGGTGATCCACCAGCCTTGTGTTGAGATTCCTTGCCTTTGTCTCTTTCTGAATCCTGCAGGGAAACCTCTGCCTACTGAGAAAGAAACTCCAGATGTCTACCAGGCAGAAGAACACTCCAATGTCACATTGACATGGCTCCTTCCTGTAAATACCACGGCCAACTCGCTGTACATGGATCTGATGACCCTGGAGCCACTGAGGAGTATTTATCTGTATGACAGCAGATTTAAAACTGAGCCGTACATAAATGATCAGTTCAAAGATCGACTACAGTGTAATCGACAGCAGGTCAGGAATGGACAAATCCAATGTTACCTAAAGGACCTCAGGCTCAACGATACAGGAAGCTATCAGTTGATCGTTAGAGCTGATGGAAAAGGTGCCCTGAGAAGAAATCAACTGATAGTAACAGGTAAGCTGAATTTGGACAATCTTCACAATATAGCAGACAACAGCAATTTAAACTTGCATGAGTTCAGTCCTCAAAACACAAGAAGGTCCTAAAATATTTTTTTACATAAAGAATCTACTGCTGACATCATCAGCTAATCAGATTATTTAGCACATATTAAAAACCAGTGATGGGTTGTAGATGATTGGTGAAAAGAGAAAAGCCACCACTAAACAGAGGGGGGAAGGATTGTGCTTCCAACTTCCCAGTGTTTACAACCCCTGGTTCTGGATGATCAGGCGAGGTTGTTCAATGAGGAAAGGTCTAAGTTCTCTCTATGTTGTCTCCAACATTCTGATGGAGAAGACTAAGCCCTGTCCTGTAAACAAACAATCAGCAGCAAACGTATTGACATGTTTTCCTCTGGTGATTTTGTTATAATTATCATGAGATTGTTTCACCTATTTATTATCATGTAATAAATAAATCACCCCCTACATCAGCTTTTTATGTGGCGCATTCACATAGCATAACTGCAGCCTGAGATTTGCATAAATGTTCATATCTGACATCTCTGTTGCTTATTGCGCATGTGAGCAGCTGTGTAATATAAGCAGTTCAGCCAACAGCCCCTTATAAGCGTCTCTGGGCTCTTTTTATCTTAAAGTCATTGGTAGATTTTGTCAGTCACTGTTTCTGGGCTCATTTTTTAATGTGCACTTGATTACTTGGGCTTGTTTTGTTTCTGTAACAGAACCCCTTTTCCTGTCACACTATGCAACAAGAGCTAGAGCTCACATTAACACTGCATTTTACAGATTACAAATTACTGACATGGCACAGCCACACAGGATAAAAACACAGAGAATCTCTGTAATAATTGCTAATCACATGTAGTCCCTAGATAAAACTAATCCTGTGCGATAAATAAAGCAACATATTTTTGCAGAAAACCACAGGAATTGACTGTTTCTTGTTTTATGTTCACAGCCTCTAAACCTCAGATCTCAGGGGATCTCCAAAGCCAAAATAACAGGGACCGTTTGGAGTTGATGTTATTTTTTGTTTATTTTTGGTAATAAAGGATTTATTCTCCTAAATGTGACTCATTGAAATTTGTACATTTGCACCTTGTTAAACACACCTACCTCACATTATTATGTTTTTGTCAAAACATCACTTGTTTTGATTGGGGTTTTCTTTGGTACCCTAAATAAGACAGTTCACTATTATGTCCTTTATTAAACAAGATGACTCCAGGCTTAAATATAACTGGTGATCAGGGGCTAATTCAGTTTTAGACATTGTGATGTGACGATTTACTAAAGAATATTTGTCAAAATGAACCACATCAATCACTTTATTAATATAAAAGTATTAGCCTTTTTATGTGGATGTAAAGCATTAAAAGTAGTTAACTGTAGCAAAACAGTTAGGTTCTGAGGTCTGATTTAGAGCTCATTCAGTTGTTGGACTCCCTTTGAACATAAGACAAAATCCCAGCATAGCTCCCAGTTTATCATGTTACCAGTTTGAATAGAAAGTAAAAATGTCCAATGGTGCCATAAAAGTCTAGAGTATCCAATCATAAACTGTGACCACCTCTATCTCTAGATCAGTTGTGTCCAAAGTCAGTCCTCAAGGCCTGGTGTCTTCATGTTTTAGGTCTCCTGTCATTACATCTGAACCTAAAGACTGCTTGATTAGTTGGCCTCTTTTACATTAAACCTTTAGCACGGTTATTCAAATGGTGCACAATGGTACATCAAAAGCACCGCACAATCAACATTCATTCTTTATTTTATTTAGATTAAGAAAAGAAACATCTTCATGTAGGCTACGCTCTGAAAACCACAGCAGAGTAGCCATATTGCACATTGTGCCTTCTAACTCGTGGACATTTTGGTTAACAGGACAGCAGACCTGCAGCTTCTGTGGGTGACCTTTTTATCAGTAGGGTGACAAATCAGTTTTTCTGTAGTGAATGAATAAAGCTTATTCCCATAGTTTAACTACAGTATGTTGAACGGATAATGAAAGACAGTGTTAACAGAAAGAGAAATACAAAGAGCTGCACTTAGTGGCTTTATTGGGAGGGAAGGGTTAGAAAAAACATTATTTTAACCCTGCCAGTTTCCCTGATTATAAGAATGAAGAATCTATATTGTCAGGCTAAAAGTGAATCTTTATCGTCAGGGTAAAAGTGTGCAAATAGTCCTTAGCACACGATAAGACTTATGTCCAAGTCAAAATATACATTGCAGTCAATTCACAGATGATGAAAATTACTGTGCAACTGCATGAATGTATCAGACAAACACTCCCTGAAAAGTTAAAGTGTGCAAATACTCATCAAAAAAGATTTAAATGTTAAAGTTGATTGACGCTCAAGACAAAAAAACAGATAACGGGCAGTCTAAAGGATGATATCAAAAATCCGGTGCAATTACAGGAATGTATTAGACAGCATTCCCAGTAAAGGGAAAGTGTGCAAATAGTCATAAGCAAAAATTTGACTCTTCAGTTAAAGAACATGGACGTCCAAACAAACACTCCCCAAGGAGCTAAAAATGTGCAAATAGATATTACCATGTGAGAGATTGTGTAAATAATTTTCAATCAGATCAAGAAGCTGTGGAAACCGTAGCATGTTTGAAAACTTGTACGGTAACAGCCTATAAACTGGGCTGGTTGATGAGTTTCTCAGCAGGAGGCGCTTGTCCCCACAGCTTTTTGACAGAGGTAGGTTTTTATAAGTCTATTAGTTTTGGATGTAACGTTCCTGAATCATTTCCCTAATGATTTGGGTCAAACAGTGTTGCCTGAATGGATGGGATCTGTGGCAAAACGTCTGGCCGTTTCCTGAACACATGCAGGCATAAATGGAACTTAATGTTTAATGTTGTCCACGCTCTCCACCACCTCCCCCTGTAACCAGAGAGGAGCCTGTTCAGTCCTCCTGGACCTCCTCTAGTCCACTATGACCTCCTTGGTGTCCCCCTGGTGTTGAGGACCAGATTGTTCCTGGAGCTCCACTGTGTGAGATTGTTCACTTCCTCTCTGTAGTGGTTATCTCCGTTGTTGGACATGAGACCAACCACAGTGCTGTCATCCTCAAACTTCACCACCGTGTTTGTGGAGTGGACCGCAGAACAAACCTGGGTGAAAAGGGTGAAGAGAGCTGGGCTGAGGACACAACCCTGTGGAGGTTCTGTGCTGAGGACCAGTGGAGCAGATGTTCCTTATCCTCACCTCTTTGGGTCTGTTGGTGAGGAAGTCACTGATCCAGGAGCAGAGAGGTGTGGATAGTCCCAGCATGTCTGGTGGCACAGTGTTGAAGGCTGAACTGAAGTCCATGAATATCATCCTGAATGAAGTGCTAATGAAACAGCCTCCTCTGTGGAGCGATTCTCCCTGCAGGCAAACTGCAGGCTGACCAGGGTCAGAGCAACAGGAAAGTAGTCGTTTCTTGGGAACGTGCACAATGATGTAGGACTTCAGGCAGGCAGGGACCATGGAGAGATTCAGGGAGAGGTTGAAGATGCCCAGAAACCTCTGCAACTTGGTCATCAGATGATTTTAGCATCCGACCTGAGACCGTGTCTGGACCTGCAGCCTTGTTGATGTTCACCTTCTTTAAGGAGGAGGTCACTTGGTGCAGCTGCAGCATGAGGGCTGATGCTGCACCTCTGGCTGAGGAAGATGTTCAGACCTTCTGCTGCTTGGAGAATCAAAGCATGTGAAGAAGTTGTTTTAAGGTGTCCGGAGTCCTGGGTCATAGCTGAGCTGCTGGTCGCTGTGATTATAATCTGAGAATGACCAGATGAAATCTCCTCCATGCGCTGCTTTTACCTGTGCTTTACCTTCTGGATAGCCTTGTTCTCTTCACTTCTAGCCCTGATGTAGGCCAGTCTGTCCCCTGATCTGAATGGTGCATCATGGGCCTTCAGCAGCGACCGCACTGTGCCGCTTGGTTTCTGGTTAGGAAACATTCTGGTTATCTTCGTGGATAGGACCGCATCAGTGCAGAAGTGAAAATAGCACAGCACAGATGTGAAATTCTCTAGATCAGCACACTCTTTAAACAGCCCCCAGTCTGAGTGTTCAAAACAATCCTGTAGAACTGAGCAGGCCTCTGCAGTCCAAACCTGCAGGGTTCTGATTTGGGGAGCACAGCTTTTAGTTCAACATGATTAAAGTCTCCAGCAATGATCCCTGCTGCCTTTTGATTACTATTCATTTGGCCGCTGATAAAATAGTAGAGTTCCTCCAGGGCTGTTTTGTGTTAGCTCTTGGCTGTGTATAAGTAGTAATAATAATAACTGAACTTAGTTCTCTAATATGTCTGCTCTTTACGCAGAGTGGGTATTTACGATAGTGCTATTTTCAAATGCACCACTCGAAAACCACTTAGTGTGGTTTATGGTTAATTTCTATTGATGTTCAGGTAATCTGCAGTGATTTGCCTGGTGAGCGTGGCTTTGTGGAACAGCTTTCTAAAATAGTGCAAGATGATGGGAAATTTATTCTGAATCAGATTCCCTGTTTTGAAAACTATTGTCTATCAACATGTGGATTAGGGAAAGTTTAAAAAAACATTTCCATTGTAGTAAGTCAACCGTCTCTTCTTCTTTTTTTAAGAATGCTGAATACATATTTCTTACCCTAAATGAATCCTAAACGTAAATGACAGAGAATCTGATCTGTGATCAGAAACATATCAGCACTCTGAGTGTCAGTGAAGGGAAGCCCAGACTCTGGATTCATAGCCTTTCAGTGGGGATCCTGCTGCTCCTGCTAGTGATGGTGCAATAATAGCGCCCCCTACTGCTCTATCAAAGTCAGACAATCCCTCCCTGTTTAGCTGTCTCAGCTTTTCCAGTGCTTATAAACCGAGGGAGATGCTCTACTTGGTGTCAGATGCCCAGTGCGTGATCCAGTTGTTCCTGTCTCCATGGCTCTCCTTCGTGTTTCCTTACTTTTTCTCTGGATCTTTTTTACAGACACAGGTGAGTCTTTTTATTATTGTTATGCCTTTATACAGGCATTCTCACTGAAATGTGAGTTCTCATTTACAGCAAAGACCTGTTAACAATCTGCAGCTCAGGCAGAATCAATTCTTTTTGGTTTCCATGATGGTGCTGAGGTGTCAGAGTCTCAGGATGAACAGTTTTCAGGACGAGTCCAGAGTGACAAAGACGTCCTCAGAGAAGGACGAATCAGACTCCATGTGTCCAGACTGAGGACTGAAGACTCTGGTCTGTATCTGTGTGATGTTCACACTGATGATGGTTCTGGTTCTGGATCCTGTCGACTCAACGTCTCTGGTGGGTTTGGTTGAAGCTTTTTGATCTTCTAGATTGTTTTCATTCTGTTTTTTCTCTGAACAAAAACTGTTTCTTAGTAAAATGTCTGAACTTCTGATTAAAACTGATTGATTTCTTCACAGCAGGGAGCAAACAGCCTGAACCTGAGAGAAAACCTGAAACCACAAACTCTGGTCCAGAGGTTGGACCTAAAATCAGTAAACCTGGTGGAAGAGATGGACTCATTAGTTTTTTTTCTTATTATTATTTGCTGATGCTGTGATTTTTGGGGATTTTTATTAATTTACAAAGTACATCAAACTAATTTTTAATCTGTGAGTCTCCAACATAACGGGCTCCACTAAGCCCAGATATTTAATTAATCCAACATTTCTGCTGTTTCTGGAGCAGCAGCTCCTCCTCTTCATCCTCTTCATCACTGCTGCTTGTTCACCATTCAATACAGAAATGAAGAGGTTCTGATGTGGTTCTGGAGGGAAAACATCAGAACAGAACAAATCAAAGTGAACTGATCCAATCAGCCAGATGTTCCTCATGTTCCAGGATCAGACCTTCAGCTGGAGATGCGCTCAGTTCCTAGATTCACCACCAGGTGGCGCTACAATTCCACAGTTCTATGGTGTCCTACAGTCCAGAGGTGTCCATGAACGCATCGTGCAGCAGAAACTGAGCTGTAACTCTGCTGAGGACCAGAACCGACCAGGAAATAAAAACCTGTCAGAGTCTCTGGACTGAGACCAGAACATCTCACCAAGATGAAGAACCAGGATTGATTCTAGAAAACTGGAGCCCAGCAGTCCTGTTTCATCTGCTGATCTCTGACCTTCATGTTCCTGCAGGTCTGAAATGAAACTAACCTGTTAAATGGATCAAAGCTACAATCAGAACTTCTGTTCTCCATCAGATCGGATCAATAATAAAATCTCTGGATAAAGTGGGAAGTTCTGGTCGTCATCCTGTTAACTTTCTGGATCTCCATTCACATAGAAGCAGCTAATAACTGTTTCTCTCTTGTTTAGATTAAAGTCTGACAAAAGGATCTGATATTAAAATAGATTTTATTCTGGTTCTGACCCAGTTCTGTCATGAATCAGAGACAGGTGGACCCAGTATTCAACCAGACAAGCAGAGGTTAGGTGAAAGAACATTTATTTACAAAAAGCAAAGCCAAAACGGGGATCAAGACAAAAACGGGAAGACTACATCCAATAACCCAAAAATAACAAAAAGCAGTCACTGACAAAACTATTAACAAAAACAGGGGACAGGCTAACTTGGAAATCCAGAGACAAACAGGGTCAGATAAACATGCAAAGAAAGCTGGGGTCGGTTCTTCGTACGTTGCTTAAAACATCCGAGATGAAATGAGACATCCAAGATGATTTCATCCGGCTAATCATGATCCGGCTAATTGGGTTCTTCGAACACACCTGTTGTTTACGATTAGTATCACTGGATTGAGTTATCTGAGACAACTGCGCGTTCATGCGTTTGTTTAAAAGGGGAAATTTATCGATAGTAGAAACAATGATCAGCAACGCTGCTATTGGCTGTTCAGCATGGCCAAAGAACGCCCACAGTTTTTTTTCCCAGCAGAACAAGAGCTTTTAATGGAAGGTTATGCCGAATTTGAGTCAATAATTAAAACACCTCAAAATCTGTTAAAGCCAGGAGAGAGGGCTGGCAAAAAGTAGCAGACAAATTAATGCGTAAATACTGTCCATGGTAGATGTTTCTATCACTTTCTACAGTATGAATTTTTGCATTTTAATAATTTGATATTTACTTTGTTCTTTTATATCAGAGCCTCCACAGGACCCACTAGAACATGGGGACAAGTAAAAGTGAAGTACAAGAATATTCTACAAAATGGTAGCCTTTAATTATTACACTTTATTTTAAAAAGGGACTTGTTATGTCAAGAGATCCAAATTTCAGTGTCATTCCTTAGAGACGGGAAGTAAAGGACACGTGCAAACAGAGATTTTAACAAAAAAAAAATTTATCCATAAAAAATGAAAATCTTCCTTTTCCAAGTCATCCACAGTTTACACGGTAAAACTATTGCTCCGTGGCTAGATAATCCGTCCATAGTTTTTTTCTAAAACAATATACAGCTCGACAGGAAGCAAGCCTTTCAAAGTAAAACTAAACTTCACAATAAAATGGTCTGAACAAATCTTCTTACTGAATAGGATAAAAATAAAAAACAAACCATCATACAAATAACTTAAATATTTTCTATTTATGGCTCCAACACCACTTTTTCCTCTTTAGAAGCCACTGTTAAATGATGTGTTTGTCTGTTTATAACAGCCACCAAGAAAATCTCTCTACAATTACACTGTCGCGCTGCGCTAAAGGATCCTGTCTATTGCGCAATACGCGATTAATTCGAAAAACTCTGCAAATTATTCTTGCACCTTCCGCAACAGGTTGCTGTCATAAAAATGGACATGGATACGGCAGACTTCCCTATCTCCTCCGCTTATACAGCCGTGATCTAATCTTGTTTACATGAAATAAGCCTGCTCTCGAGCAGGTTTAAGCTGGCGCACATGTTGCTATGACAACAAGTGCAGGAAGTCTTTCGAAGAACCAAACGATCCAAGATCATGCCAAATCGTCAACAATGAAATCCTGCTAACTGAGGTAGCGACGTACGAAGAACGGACCCCTGGACTAGACTCACCATTTGGCACCAAAAAACAAACAATGATGTGGCAGATTGCAGGGGGCAGAGGCAGGTATAAGTAAGGCAGTGATCAGGTGAATGGAGTGAAACTAATTACTGGAATGGGTGGAGCTAATCAGGGGAAGGGAAGTGACAGAGTAGTGACTGAGAGGCTGATGGGACAGAAACTAAGATGGACAACTACAGAGCCAAAATAACCATAAAGACCAAACCCAAGACTGAACAGAACACAAGCTATAATAAAAACTAATAAAGGAAACCAGATAACTAAAACAGTAAACAGGCTAAACATGAATCCAACACAATACAAAACAAGAAACAGAAATAAACCCTAAGGCAGGAAAGCCAACATAACCAAAACAACAACATCTACCAGAACCGAATCGTGACCAGTTCAGGTCTGAACATCAGTTTCTTTATCACATCCAGGCACAGAAACAGCAGATCAGTTGATTTACAGCATGGACTTCTGAATAAACAGAGGGAAATATCACAATAATGTAAAACAGCAATAAAGGCTTAATATTTATAATTTAGTTGTCTTGTTTTATCAAAGAGGGAAAAACTTGGATGTTTTCCAGCCTGATTAAAATGATTTGTACTAAAGTTTAGAGTCTGTGAGTCTGTCAACATCTGGATGTTCAGGGAGGTGAGATCCTCACTCAGATGAAGCTGCTGGATGAAGTTTTTAATGAAGCAACAGGAAGAAACACAGCAGCTGATGGCAGTTTAGGAGCAAATCTTCACACAAACAACATTTAAAACAACAGAAGATGAAACATCTGATCAGACAGCAGAGTTACTGACACTAAAATTACAGTAGATTTAAAATTCAAGATAAACTCAACAATACTAAGATATACAAAAAGCTAAAGTGCATTTAAATTAACATTCTTCATAATAGTTCAAGTATCTCAGGGTCCTGTTCAAGAATGACAGCAGAATGGAGCTAGAGATCCTCAGATGGACTGTAATGAATGCGTTGGATCAATGTTTTGTGGTGAAGCATCGTTTGACGTTCCTACCCTCACCTGGTCAGGAAATCTGGGTCATGACTGAAAGAACTAGATCCTGAGATTAGCTTCCTCTGCAGGGTGGCTGGGCTCTCCCGGGTGAGGAGGTCAGCCATCCAGGAGAGACTCGGATAGAGCTGCTGCTCCTCCATACCGAGAGGAGTCAGCTGAGGCGGGTCGGACCTTTGTTCAGAATCCTTCCTGGACACCTCCCTTTGGAGCTGATCCAGGTGTTTCCCACCAGGAGGCTTTCTCCAGAGGAGCTGGAGGAGGTTTCAGGGGAAAGAGAGGATCTGAGCATTTCTCATCAGTTTGCTTCCCCTGTGACCTGGTTCTGCATAAGAGGGAGACCATGAGGAGGACAATGAGGAGGACAATGAGGAAGAGTACTATGCCAATAATACATAAAACCACCAAAGCTGCTGCTGCTGTGATCCAGAAGATCTTTATCCATTTATCTGGTTCTGGAGTCAAAGTTGGTCTCTGAGGTTGAAGCTGATCAGCAGCTGCTGGAAAAATGAAATTATTTATGTTCAAAATTAGATTAGAGGTTTTAACTTTATGATAATGATATTTTTATGTATGAATTTCTCAGCAGTTTAACTGTTCAACTGAACCAGAAAATATTTCTATTATTTCTTCTCACCAGAGACGTTGAGTCGACATCTTCCAGAGTTGAAACCATCATCAGTCTGAACATCACAGTAATACAGACCAGAGTCCTCAGTCCTCAGTCTGGACACATGGAGTCTGATCCGTCCTTCTCTGAGGACGTCTTTGTCACTCTGGACTCGTCCTGAAAACTGTTCATCCTGAGACTCTGACACCTCAACACCATCATGGACCTCATAAAGGACTGATTCTTTCCTAGGAGTTAACAAGCTGCAGTAGATGAACAGAAATCTCCAGGGTCCATCAGGTGTGGTGGTGAAGGTCCACTCCAGAGTGATGCTGTGGTTCTCCTCTGCCTGATAGGAGCTCTGTGTCACATTCACTACAAATGTTGCTGCTGAGGAGACAGAGAGGGAAAGAGAGGAGCAGACACACTGAGAACTGGAACATGGGAGTCTTTAAACTACATCTCTAGAGCTTTCTGTCCCATGATGCTCTCTGTGCTGTCAGAGCTCTGCTTGATGCTCTTCAAGTCAAACTGCTTGATCAGATGCAGCTGGAGGATTGAAGTGTTCCCTTCACTGACAGACTTTTCACTGATTATTGATGGATTTAGACTGAACAAAGAGAAGATGGAAACTGACCACAGAGACATGAGTTGAGGATGATGAGCAGCAGGATCCTGCAGATCATCTTCTCCCTGTGAGAGGAGACAGAGGAGGAGAGTCAGCAACACATCAGCTCCAGCATCACTCCCTCATAACCAAATATTTCTATGTGGAACGCTCCCTTGTTGCTGTAAACTGGAACATATAATGTCGTGTCGTGTAGCTTTTCTTCAACAGTACATCAAGCCTAACATGACATGGAAACAAGGTGGCATTTAAAATGTTAACATATTCCACAATCAATATGTATAAATGTTGTAAAAGTTGCTGAAGCTGATGAATCCACAAAGTCCAGACTCCAAAGACTTCAGCTGGAACTAGTGGTTAGCACCAGAGGAAACTTAGTCATCTGAGACCAAAACATGTTTCTCTCCTTTTTCTGAAACATCTCAGAACACAAGGAGCCAATTTAGGACAGAGACACCTCAATAAAACAGAGACACCAAGGTAGAGACCAGCTAATGAAGGTTAATTAAAAGAAGAATGACATAAAATACAAATAAGCCCCTGTGAGCAGTTCTAAGACAGATGGATGGATTAATAGAAAAAGAGAAAACAGACAGAAGCTCCATTAGAGACCATATAAAGTTACTTTTCTAGTCTCACCTGGAGTCCAGCAGATGTTTCCACTCAGCTCTCATCAAGCAGATTTATGTTGTTTCTTGTAAATGAGAACTTGTTTCTCAATGAGACGCCTGTATAAATAAAGGTTAACTAAATAATTAATTAAACACCTTAAACACACATAGTCTAACTTACAGAATAAAGTGTTGCTTCATTTTAATATTAATGAGGCTGATACTCAGTAAATAATTCAGGTTTATTTTTATAAGTCAGCTGCTGGGTAAGAACCGTGGGGTCATCAGTCTGTTATAATTCATGAGGAGAAAACATCAGGGAGGCAAATCTGGAAATCACTGAAAGATTTGTTTTCTTTCTGTTCAGTTAATTCATCACATTAAAGTCAGAATAAACATGACAGGATTTACATGAACGTGTTTAGGTTCAAAGTGTCTCATCTTTCTGTCCAAGAAGTGCTGCGCTGTCCACAGTAGTGTTGGCAACTTAGCGGCTTTGTTGCTATATTAAGCGACTTTCAGGGCATTCTAGTGGCTTTTTACCCCCCCCCCCCCCCCAAAAAAAAGCGACTAACGACAAATCTAGTGACTTTTCCTGTGTTGTTGGTTATCAGCGACTTGTCATGAAGCAGCAAATAACCTACAGTGTCTATCTAGAGGCAGCAGGGGGCGCTGTCTGCCTCTGACAGACTGCAGCAGCCTCTTTCTGAAGCGGCGCTCAGAGAAAAGTCAGCAGAGAAGACAGAGACCCACTGCGCTCCCTTTTAACTAAATGTTGAAGCTGAAAGCTGCTGGAGATTCTGCCTGGATTACAAAGAAGAATATAAATATAATTTAAATACAGTTTTTAACCTAGTCTCTTTTTCTCCTCTGAAGGTTTTGCAGTAAAATAAGTCCCTGACTTTGATTCACGAACAGCTTGACTCCCTAATTCACCTCCTTCACTGTGTGCCTCTGATAACTGTTGTTTTGGTAAATTTGGTTTATGAGACGATGTATAAAATCATGAATTATTTCATAACAAACTTGTTTTTAATACATTTTTTGTCTTTCCAAAAGCTTCTCTCTCCTACAGCCTAGATCAGAAGTACATGAGCAAATATGCTAATTATGTGTTTATGTGATTTATCACCTAATTAGAAACCCAGCATAGAACAGCTGAAACGTTGAAATGTATAAAACTCAAAACGAGCAAAAAGAAAGGAGCTGTCCTCTCCTCTCACAACAGATCAGAGGAAGGAACCCGGTGAAGAAAAAATATGTGTATCATTGCAGGCCTTTGGTTTAATTTATTATAAAGCTCCTTGCAGAAATTAGAAACAGTCGATCATCCCTCTGTAATCAGAAACTCAGATCCTGTATACTCTTCAGGAGAGGATCTAAGCCCCACTCTCCTGGGGCTTAGATCCAGAAAAATCTGTTGCTACTCCTCACTATATGGACCACTATGGACCAGAACCACATCAGTTAAAGCAGGTTTTACTAAGTCCTCATGAAGGTTTGTTTCTGGCTGATGGAGGTAGGAAAGCATGGATGAAAACTAATGGATCCATAAAGACATCAAGCAGTAAAACACAGCAGACATACTCACCGTCTCCTCTGTTGCTGTGAGTCCAACGATCCTCGCTGCTCCAGGAGACTGAAGAAGACAAAGAGGAGCAAACAGAAAGCAGCAGCAGTCATGAGAAGAGCTTTGCAGACAGTTTATATAGACTAAGCAAGAGGGAGTAAAACCATGAGCTGTTGTCACCACCCAAGTAGCAAATGATTAACCAGTTAAACCTGTTTAATGGCATCCAAAAGATAACCTACCAAACTTCCTTCTTCAGTCACTGTGCAACAAACTCAAACCGAGTCATGAGGATTTCTCTCTCCTGTGGTTGATCAAATAGCTCCACTGTTTACTCCAACTTTTCACCATCCTTAAAAATTAAATGAATATTTTTTTTTACATAATTAATATGTTTACTTTAATAGGTGTATTTTCTAGAATTCATAATTTTTACTCATTTCTAAACACATTTTCAGCCAATAAATCAGACTTTTACTGTGATTGACCTCTGAACTTTAATCTGAACCACACAAGGTCAAATGTGAACATGATTAAAACCCAGAAATTAAACCCAGTGAGTCAGAAGTGATCAAAGTTCAGTCTAATGATGAGACAAATAACCAGTTAAAGGTGCAAACAGGTTAGTAGGAGATTCCCATCAGCAGCAGACAGAATGCCTCCAAAGGTGGAGGGACTGTTGTTTTCTGCTAAATCTACATGAACAGAGATCTGATCTCCACCAACACTAAACCGTTCAGACCATCAGGTAGAAATGAAGAAAGTTTCCTGCTGACTGCAGCAGAAATTCAGACAGAGTGAGACCTCTGTGTCCTGAGTGATGGAGGGATGTATTGTTCACTTTACTGTTTCATTAGAAACTGAACACTTCAGAGGAGCTGGAAGAGAGATTTGTTCTTCTGCTGCAGTCACTGAAGTTCACTATGAAGCTTCTTTCTGGTCTGCAGAGACTGAAGGGGGAGCTTAATGTGCAAAAGTGAAACTAAACATGAACAGAAATGTCATCTGTAACTGACTGCAGGATGGGACTATGTGTCAACTAGAGATTGTTGACACAGAGATTTTAGCTTTTGTAACCATGCAGAGTGTTGATGGTTATGTTTATACATGCATATTTGTATTATGTGTGGGCAGTAGCTTTTAGTTGTTTATTTATTTAATTCTACTGCTTTTATCATTCTATTGTCTACTTCATATTTTACTGTGTTATATATTTAGCGTGTTTTATTTTGTTGTACAGCACTTTGGAAACCTTGTGTTTGTTAAAATGATGCTATATAAATAAAGTGGATTGGACGTAGTTTGGCGTCAACCAAGAGATGAAAAAGTATTTCTGAGAATATTTTAGAAAAAAACAACAGAAACAATTTCTTAGATTCAGTGAAGGAGCAGAAAAATAAACTTCATGTCAAAATAAACCTTCATTTATTGGTCTCAAAGAAAGAGGAAACATATTATCTAAAAATGTTTTAAATAAGAACCTGAAGCAAAGGAAAGTAAAGCTGAAGCAGCTGTTTAAAAGCTCAAACCTGATTGGACCAAATTCTCTCTTTGCATTAATCAGCAGAGATGAACCTGAAAGCAGAACCTCTCCAACCTCCATCATGATCCACCAGGTTCTCCAGCTGCAGCTTCCAGAGGAGAACCCAGACGGCTCAGATGTTCACAGCCCAGTTTCTGATGTTCTTCTTACATTTATTGAGGCTCAAAGTGGAAAAAGCTGTGCTGACTGTGCTGTTTTAGTCCAGAGGAAGCCAGAGTTTGGAGAAAAACGAGGAATTATTGGTGAGATGTGCTTTCAGTCAGAGGTAAGCGACAATCAGGTCTGATGTTAGAAGCAGGAAAGCCAGAAATAAGCCGGATGTGATCACTGAGCTCTCCATGTGAACTTAAAAAGACAGTCAGGAAGGCAAAGCAGCATCAGATGCCTTCAGCTGGTCTGCCTGCTTCAAAGGAAGCTGCAGCTGCAGGGAGCTGATCAGATCCACTGATCAGCAGATCACCAGCAGGAGGTGTGCAGGAACACATCCACATGCAGCTAGTGTGGAGGTGCAGATGTTAGCAGGAAGCAGCAGAAACAAGCAGAACCTGAAGCTTGGAGCTCCACAGATGATCAGAGACACAAAGGTAGAGACAGCTTTGCTCCACGCTCTGGAGAAATGTTGAAGCCACCACAGCTCACCTTGCTGTCGCCGTGGAGACGTTAGCATTTCATTGGGTTCATCTGACGCTGATCTGGCTGCAATGCAGTAAAATGTGCAGCCAGGACCCTGGATCTGTGTTCATTTGATGTTTCCTTGTTGCTTTCTTCTTGTTCTGTGGTGGAACAAACATCTGGGTGGACACCATGAAAGCAGGAATCAGAAAGAGTTTCAGGAGGAGCTAGAAGCTCCTTTCCTCCACTGTCTGCTTGTGAACTCACAGCTGATCTCAGTGGCTAGAAGTCACCTTGTAGCAGCTGCTAAACACAGAGAAAGCTGCTTTCTGCTGAAATCACAATCATTCTGGTTAATATCAGTGAAAAGTGGCAGAAAGCTGAAGCTGGACTCTGATCAGAGACGCTTTGGTTTGGTTCAGTCCAGAAAAATCTTTCAGGCTCTCAGAGCTGGAAAGCAGAGCTGATGTTTGTGCTGGAAAGCAGCCATTTGTGATGAGCTGTGATGTTGGAGCAGAGTTTTCTTCAGACTGACCTCTTCCAGCTACCATCCACTGACAGTGAACAGTTGATCTGCTGATCCACTCTCAGAGAAATCACTGTTTCACTGCTTCAATGGACTGAAGGAGTTCAGTCAGGATATCAGCTGTTTGTCTCCAACAACTCCTGCTGACAGAAGCTGGATGAGAAGAGAGGAAATAAAGCAGCAGACAGATGAATGCCTCCACCTGCTGGACGACTACAGGAACTACAACTCTTTACCCACAAGAAACCTGGACATTTATTCCTCATCAGAACAAAAACAGGAAGTTAGACACAGAAGCTGACAGAAAATACATCAATAAATATTTACACTAAATGCAGGAACTTTAACTCTCAACATATTCTCTATGCGGCTGCCCGTTGCTGCATAATTCTAGAGAGACAGAAGGTTGTTACTGTCACTTTAAACAATGTGAATAAAGTTTTTATTTCAGCCTGAATCAAGGCGTCTAGTTTCACTTTAGTTGTCTCACATTCATGTAACGTCTCGTCCAATGGGCGATACTGTACGGTGACGTATCTCTGCCACAGTCCAATCAAAAGTCTTGGTGGTTTGGTGGAAGGTCCAATCCCATCAATGAGCGGCAGCTTTAGAAACGAACATGATCTCAGTCATAGACATTACAAACGTATTTAGTATAAATGTCTGTGATCTCATTCTTCTCCTCCAGGGAGTTTAACAGATGAATCCTCATCAGATCAGGTCAGTCTGTTTTATTTTATTGTTGATCAGTTTTTAATTCCACAGTTTCTGCTGTTCAGGATGTGGAGGAACTCTATGAAAACGTTTGTTATCAGATTGATAATCGTTGTTAACACTATAACCTGTTAGTGATAAAACCATCATGACGTTCTCCATGCTTCTGTAGGTTTTGTTGATAGCTGATATTCTGCTGCAACTGCTTAAAATGTTTCTTTATTGCGCCCTGAGATTATCTCCACCTGCACCAATAGAGCTGAGGAGGCTTTTATACCAGGTTTGTGGTTTTGTTTAAAGGGGGTTAATGTGTAAAGTTTAAATTTGCTAATTTAGTGGGAATTAAGCGGAGCAGAAAAAGCATTTTTTTGAAAAAGCTGAAGTTACCAACGTGATCTATCGTTAATAACGTGTCACATCAGATTAAAAGCGGAAGTAAAAGCGCACGTTTTTTCTCCTAAAAGTGCTTGAAACTGAAACCACAACAATGTCCTGACCTGGAGAAGCTCTCAGTCCTGCTGCTGCTCGTTGTTATTCCACAGCTCAGTGTGTTTGATAACATAAAGTTTAGTCTTTTCACAAACTGTTGCTTAGTTTGTCCATTTGTAATTTACAAGAACCAGTTTCTGGAGCACTACTGATTGTTGATGCAGGATTTATCGCATCACTTCGTTAGAACGGTGATAAATAAACGTAGAAACGTTAACAAATGTTTTCCCAGTAAAAAGTTTTACTGATTTTCTATTCATTAAAACTCATTGTTTGTTCCTGATTTTAACAGGAATCGGATTATTTAACAGTGGAAAAAAAGAAAACGCAGCAATGCTTTCCAGGTTTCCCTCACTGATGTTTTCTCCTCATGAATTATAACAGACTGATTTTACCCAGAAGCTGTTTTTACACATGAAAAGTTCAGCAGCTGCAGAGAATGGAAAGCTGTCCTGCTGTCTCTCTGCTGCTGTATTAGTTTATCACCAGCAGGTGGCAGTCATGATCTCTGACAGAACAACCTTCTTTGAGCTGAAGGAGTTCAGATGTTGCTGGTTGTGTGTTGCTGATGCTGGAGCTGATGTGTTGCTGACTCTCCTCCTCTGTCTCCTCTCACAGGGAGAAGATGATCTGCAGGATCCTGCTGCTCATCATCCTCAACTCATGTCTCTGTGGTCAGTTTCCATCTTCTCTTTGTTCAGTCTAAATCCATCAATAATCAGTGAAAAGTCTGTCAGTGAAGGGAACACTTCAATCCTCCAGCTGCATCTGATCAAGCAGTTTGACTTGAAGAGCATCAAGCAGAGCTCTGACAGCACAGAGAGCATCATGGGACAGAAAGCTCTAGAGATGTAGTTTAAAGACTCCCATGTTCCAGTTCTCAGTGTGTCTGCTCCTCTCTTTCCCTCTCTGTCTCCTCAGCAGCAACATTTGTAGTGAATGTGACACAGAGCTCCTATCAGGCAGAGGAGAACCACAGCATCACTCTGGAGTGGACCTTCACCACCACACCTGATGGACCCTGGAGAGAGCTGGTCATCTACTGCTTCTTGTTAACTCCTCCCAGAGTATTATTTAGGTATCAGGGCCATGATGGTGTTGAGGTGTCAGAGTCTCAGGATGAACAGTTTTCAGGACGAGTCCAGAGTGACAAAGACGTCCTCAGAGAAGGACGGATCAGACTCCATGTGTCCAGACTGAGGACTGAAGACTCTGGTCTGTATGAGTGTCAGGTATACACTGGTGATCATGAAGACTCTGAAAAATGTCGACTCAACGTCTCTGGTGAGAAGTTCAGTTAAACTGCTGAGAAATGTATACATGGAAAATATCATTCTCATAAAGTTAAAACCTCTAATGTAACTTTTTAACATAAATAATTTAATTTTTCCAGCAGCTGCTGATCAGCTTCAACCTCAGAGACCAACTTTGACTCCAGAACCAGAGAGAATGACTAAGATCATCTGGATCACAGCAGCAGCAGCTTTGGTGGTTTTATGCATTATTGTCCTGGTTTTTATATTTATTTGTAAAAGGAAGAAGAAGAAAAGGGTTCAAATATAATAACATTGTGTTTAAGAAACATCATCTGAACTCTTGAAGGACATTGCGAGAAAAATCTTAAACTTCTGTTTTAAAGAATTTAAAAATATTTAAACTTTTGAGATCTATCAATCCAAGAAAACATGACTTTAAATGCATAATAACTTGTTTTATATCTTGGTACTCAGTTGATGATTTTAGACCCTTTCTACTTTAACTCCAGTTTCTTTCTTGGTTTCTTCATATCAGCAGAGGTTGTTTGTATCTCTGCTTAATGCAAAATATCAGATTAACTGAATCTGATGTTGTTCCACCTGCAGCTGTAACTTATTATTGTGAAGAAGCAGAAAAAAACAAAATTTTAACCACCAGCCAGTTGGAAATCCTCCCTAACCTCCCTGGGTGACTTTGTGACATCAAATCATGGATGATTCTTAACTTTCTGAATCTTAACGACTGTAAACTAGAAGTGATCTTCCACCAGACCTGATCTCTCCACCCTGACCTCATTAGAAGTCTGATGTCAGCATTTTATGGGTTAACATGGATGCTGCCTTTAGCTTTAATTAAAATCCACATTAACTTAGTGGTAAAATCCTTATTTTCATCACAGACGTCTCTCTAGGGATAAACCTCTTCTTTCTAGGCGTAGCTTGGAATCAGTGATTAATGCTGTTAGAACCTCCTGGCTGCATTATTGTCACTCTTAACCAGAATCATGTCACTCTGTCACGTCTACAACTATTATAAATACAGCAGAGTGATTAATAACAGGATCAAAGAAACGAGAACACATCATTGTTTCAGCCTCTCTCCACTGACTGACCATTTATTTCAGGATGAATTTTAAGTTGTTTTCTTTGTTTTTAAGCCTCTTAATGGTCCTGGCCAGCATGTTTGTCCAGCCTGCTGCACCCCTACACCCCTCACCTGGTTCCCTCAGGTCCACTAACCAGAGGCTGCTGGTGGTTCCTCAGTCTCAGAGGAAACTCAGAGGTGGTCCAGTGTTTTCTGTTGTGGCCCCAAAGCTGTGAAATGAGCAGCTTCTGCATAGAAGACAAGCTCCCTGAGCTGAGGCCTTTAAATCTCACTGGAAACACACTTTGACTCTGTGGCTTTAACACTGAGGGAGTTTGACAATGATTGTAGTTTTATTTGTTCTATGTTAATGTTTTCTGTGGGTTTTTACTTTGTTTTTATCTCTGTTTTGTATTTTACTTGATTTGCAGCACTCTGGTCAATCAGGTGTTTTGCTTTTTAAATGCTGTATAAGTAATTATGGTTAATTATGATGTGATGGAAGCCATAATCATTAAAATCAACAGAAATAAAGGCTTATAACATTTAATTCTGTGTTTAATGAATCTGTAAAATATGAGTTTGACTTTCTTGAATGAATGGCAAAAATATCAAACTTTATAGAATGTCACAATATTCTATTTTAATAGCTGAAATTTCACAAACTAATAACAGAAACCTGAAACTTAAATTAAGCTGTTTGAACTTTTTATGTCTTTAGATCTGTTAAAGTTTAGTGTTTTATTATAAATCACCTCACTGTTTCTGTTTCTAAATTAGTATTTTACATTTCTGGACCAAATAATTCACTGCTTTATATAATCTGCCCCCTAGGGGGTGGATGTGGTACTGCTGCCTTATGTCACTACATTAACTGTTTATTTGCTCCTTTTCTCACCTACAGCTCGTCTTAAAGCTGCTTTTATTCAACACAATCATTTACAATTATATAACAGTTCAGCAAACAACAGAAACTAAATCCCGTGGAATAACCAGGCTGCTTTAAGGGAAACACAGAGGGGGAAACGATAACATGAAAGTGGGTTTCTAGAAGCAGGGAGCAAATTAATTTTTAAGTTTTTCTTCCATGACCTGCTACAGAGAGTTTAAAAGGTTAGAAAATAGTAAAGAAAAGTTTAGATTATGTTGGAACAACGTTTAAGCAGCAGCATTTGGACGTCTTCTTCCTGTTTCTGGGTACGTTTGTTATTTTCACTTCTATTGCATAAAATATATTTACATTAACAGAACCGTAGGGTGTACACTCACAAACTATATATCAAAACGTGCGTTTCGACGCCATGAACAGGGCTATTTGTACTTCACACCATTTTGAGTTACCAAGGCTGCTCTGGGTGAGGATCTGAGTTACAAACAAGGTCTGAAAACCAGATATTTTATGAAAATATTGCTGAATGTTGTAAACAGAACCTCAGCCCACATATTATGAAGCATGTCTCAGATTTCTTGGCCCAGTTTAGGTTCTGTTGATGCTTTCTACAGGCAGGCAGATGCTGCTGGAGCTGCTTTTACTCCCATTAGTGCTGAATAAGGACAGAAATACTATTGAGGGGAAAATGCCTCTTAATTTGTAGATCTGAAATCACCAGATCTGTTTACTGTCAGTGTTTCCTCTGAGCTGAGAAATCAACGTTTTCAATTCAATTCAATTAAATTTTATTTATATAGCGCCAATTCATGAAACATGTCATCTCAAGGCACTTTACAAAGTTAAGTTCAATCATATTATACAGATTGGGTCAGATTATACAGATTGGTCAAAAATGTCCTATATAAGGAAACCAGTTGATTGCATCAAAGTCCCGACAAGCAGCATTCACTCCTGGGGAAGCGTAGAGCCACAGGGAGAGTCGTCTGCATTGTCCATGGCTTTGCAGCAATCCCTCATACTGAGCAAGCATGAAGCGACAGTGGAAAGAAAAAACACCCGTTAGCAGGAAGGAAAAACCTCTAGCAGAACCGGGCTCAGTATGAACGGTCATCTGCCTCGACCGACTGGGGTTACAGAAGACAGAGCAGAGACACAACAAGAGAGACAAACAAGCACAGAAGCACACATTGATCTAGTAATCTGTTCTACATTAGATGGTAGTAGCGGGTGAGCCGTCTTCTCTGGATGATGTCACAGTTAACAGAACGCCAGACCAGGTGTACCTACTATGAAGAAAAAAGAGAGAGAGCAAAAAGTTAAAAGCTGAAATGACAACAGTCATTTCAATGTAATGCAATGCAAAACTGGAGAACAGTAGAAATCAGTAGAGTGAGAGAAATAGGCCCTGATGTCCTCCAGTAGCCTAAGCCTATAGCAGTAAAACTATAGAGGTAGCTCAGGGTAACATGAGCCACTCTAACTATAAGCTTTGTCAAAAGGGAAAGTTTTAAGATTAGTCTTAAAAGTAGACAGGGTGTCTGCCTCACGGACCAAAACTGGGAGTTGGTTCCACAGGAGATGAGCCTGATAGCTAAAGGATCTGCCTCCCATTCTACTTTTAGAGACTCTAGGAACCACCAGCAGACCTGCGGTCTGAGAGCGAAGTGCTCTGTTAGGAACATACGGGGTAATCAGAGCTCTGATATATGATGGAGCTTGATTATTAAGGGCTTTATACGTTAGAAGAAGAATTTTAAATTCTATTCTTGATTTTAAGCCAATGAAGGGAAGCTAAAATTGGAGAAATATGATCCCTCTTGTTGATTCTCATCAGAACTGTTGCTGCAGCATTTTGGATCAGCTGAAGGCTTTGAACTGCATTTTGTGGACTTCCTGATAGTAAAGAATTACAATAGTCCAGCCTTGAAGTAACAAATGCATGGACTAGTTTTTCAGCATCACTCCTGGACAGAATGTTTCTAATTTTGGCGATATTCCGGAGGTGAAAAAAGGAAACTCTGGAAACCTGTTTAATATGGGATTTAAATGACATGTCTTGGTCGAAAATAACACCAATATTTTTTACTTTACTACCAGAGGCCAAGTTAATGCCATCCAGATTCAGTGATTGATTAAGAAGTTTATTTTTTGAGGACTCTGGCCCAAAGATTACAACTTCGGTCTTGTCAGAATTTAAATGCAGGAAATTTAAAGTCATCCAGCTTTTGATGTCATCAAGACATGACTGCAGTCGAAGTAATTGATTGGATTCATCAGGATTTATGGATAGATATAGCTGAGTGTCATCAGCATAACAGTGGAAATTAATCCCATGCTGTCTGATAATTTTGCCGATCGGAAGCATACCTGAAAATTCATGAGAAAGTTTTTAACAGAGGCAGTCAGTGTCAGGAATGTTAAATCCTGGATATTTAAAGCTTAATTACATGAATATAACCTGAACCCAAAGCACCTCATGTTGACTCAGGTTAATTCAGTCGTAGCAGTCGACTGTTTCCTCAGTAAATAGACTAACTGGGCTCATTTTCTCCATTTAATAAAGTAAATAATGAAGATCAGCCAAGCCTGAGCGTCTCTTAAAGACGAGGGCTTCAGCCAGAGGAGGACGGCATCTCTGTGCAGCAGAAGGTGGAGACATGAGGCACCGAGTCCCCAGAGGGCTGATGAATCACAGAAGCTTTGAGGTTATTGCTGCCACTTCCCTCCAGAACCTCTGGATGGTGGAGCAAGACCAGAACCCTGGTCCTGATCAGCCGGACCTGTCCCCATTCTCTCCAGATGTTGGCCCGTCTGCTTGGACTTCTGCTTGGGGTTAGAACGTCTCTGCCAGTCCAGGAGCAGGTGGAGCATGGCTGTGTTAGAGGCCTTCATCATTCTCTGAGTTGGAGACGTCCAGAAATACATGAATTACTGCTGCAGGCTCTGCTGGCAGAAAATCTGTCAAAGACTACATTATTGTTACAAAAATAACCACAAAGCTAAAACTCTCCTGCTAACTAAATGGTTAAACCTGTTAAATTCCCATTTTTACCAATTTAGCATCCAGCAGTGGTAGCATAATATACCTGCTGTGTGAACCTGTGACCTTGTGATGCTGGGATGAACTCAGGGTCAAACTCCAGCCGTCTAAGCAGCATTTAGTTCCTATGCTCCACTTATCTGGAACAAACTTCCAGAAAACTGTAAAAGTGCTGAAAGCCTGAGTTCCTTTAAATCAAGATTAAAAACACATTTGTTTAAAATTGCCTTTGAATGTTCAAGTTAAACTGTTTTAAAATGTTCAATGTTCAAGTTAAACTGTTTTAAAATTACTTTTTTTCTACATTCTATCCCTACTTGATTTTATTCCTATATTTTAATCATTTAAAGCACTTTGCATTGTCTGTGTACTGAATTGTGCTATATAGATAAATTGCCTTGCCTTGCCTTGCCTAAGCAGGTTTCTCTGCTTTTGGGCTTCAGGTTTTAACAAGCTCTGCCTTCAGGGAGAAGTTCCCCCCTTGGCTCTCTGTCTGTAAGGTTCTGGTCTCCACCCCCACACATCTAGCAGTGGTTGTACTACTGAATCTGCTGGAGATAACTCCATAGTTTTCCACTAAGCCTCACAGGGAGAACCTCACCAATGTCCTGGAGGTCTTAATCCAGCTGCTAAATAATGAGCCCTTATAGATGGGAGAGCCTCTCTGTTGTTAATCCAGTTCTAGTTACTATTGAATATCTGTGAACGTTGTTGAGACTGAAGTAGGTAAAGACGTCAGGAGAAAAGCAGCCTCAGCCCAGGAGCAGCAGCAGCTCCTACTGTCAGGCATGGTGGTGGAGGTGTGATGATGTTGCTGCAGTAAATGAACAGAACTGCTGCAAAGACACCAGAAAACATGGCAGCTGGTGGTCAAAGGTGAGCTGCTGCTTCCTTAGAAATAGACTTGGAGTTTATTTCATGCTCCCTTCTATGTTTTCCTCTTTATTCTTTGGTTTTGGTGTTAAAAGCAAAGATTTATTCTTGTTTCTTCTCTGCAGCTGCCCCTCATGAAACTCAGGAGGAGACCCAGGAGCCAATGGATCGGGGGAGGTTTGGGCTTTATGCTGGTTTAGGTTTGGTTCTGGTGGTAACAGGAGGACTCTTACTCCGTTACGTCATTGGTTCAGTTTGGTTCAGTTTTTAGGTCTAAGCGTTCATCTCTAGGTTTATCAGGCAGTAAGTCATAGATTCACCAAAACCACCATCTCAATCCTCCCTACATGTCTTTTTTTCCTGCCTTGATCATTTATCGGAGAAGATCTTCTGGACTCTCCAAAGATCCCTCCATCTTTCGTCCATATTGGACTTAAAGCTGAGTCAGCAGTTTGTTTTCTGGTGACCAGAAACTTCAGGGATGAGTTCTAGAGAAGGAACAGAAGTTCTAAAGGTGTTTTGAATTCATTACTAAAGCACTTTGTCCTAATAACGCCACTGTTACAGTGAAACTGCTGCTATCAGCGTTATGGGGGAACACTAGCCTCAGAAAATAGTCTCTACCTCATGTTAGAAGAATAATGAGGCAGAGAACCGGATTGACTTCCTGCCACTACACAGGTCAAGGTGTCCATGAGCCAGACACCGAATCCGGGCCTGATCTACCTCAATGAAAGAGTCGATATCAAAGGTTTTAGAATGAAATCTTGTTTACCCATGAATAAGCGTATTTACAATAATGTATTACACTACATGGTTCAGTTGTAGCTTATGTCTACCTGCAGAGTCAGTGACGTGATTCTGAGCCTCTGCACTCAGAAAAAGGAGCAAATCAATAAACTTGATGTCAAAATAAACCTGCATTTATTGAGCTCATATGAAGTCAAAGAAAGAGGAAACATATTTTCTATAATGCTCTAAATAAGAACCTGAAGCAGACGAAAGAAAAGCTAAAGCAGCTGTTTAAAAGCTCAAACCTGACTGGACCAAATTCTCTCCTTTGCATTAATCAGCAGATGAGCCTGAAACCAGAACCTCTCCAACCTCCATCATGATCCACCAGGTTCTCCAGCTGCAGCTTCCAGAGGAGAACCCAGACGGCTCAGATGTTCACAGCCCAGTTTCTGATGTTCTTCTTACATTTATTGAGGCTCAAAGTGTGAAAAAGCTGTGCTGACTGTGCTGTTTTAGTCCAGAGGAAGCCAGAGTTTGGAGAAAAACGGGGAATTATTGGTGAGATGTGCTTTCAGTCAGAGGTAAGCAACAATCAGGTCTGATGTTAGAAGCAGGAAAGCCAGAAATAAGCCGGATGTGATCACTGAGCTCTCCATGTGAACTTAAAAAGACAGTCAGGAAGGCAAAGCAGCATCAGATGCCTTCAGCTGGTCTGCCTGCTTCAAAGGAAGCTGCAGCTGCAGGGAGCTGATCAGATCCACTGATCAGCAGATCACCAGCAGGAGGTGTGCAGGAACACATCCACATGCAGCTAGTGTGGAGGTGCAGATGTTAGCAGGAAGCAGCAGAAACAAGCAGAACCTGAAGCTTGGAGCTCCACAGATGATCAGAGACACAAAGGTAGAGACAGCTTTGCTCCACGCTCTGGAGAAATGTTGAAGCCACCACAGCTCACCTTGCTGTCGCCGTGGAGACGTTAGCATTTCATTGGCTTCATCTGACGCTGATCTGGCTGCAAAGCAGTAAAATGTGCAGCCAGGACCCTGGATCTGTGTTCATTTGATGTTTCCTTGTTGCTTTCTTCTTGTTCTGTGGTGGAACAAACATCTGGGTGGACACCATGAAAGCAGGAATCAGAAAGAGTTTCAGGAGGAGCTAGAAGCTCCTTTCCTCCACTGTCTGCTTGTGAACTCACAGCTGATCTCAGTGGCTAGAAGTCACCTTGTAGCAGCTGCTAAACACAGAGAAAGCTGCTTTCTGCTGAAATCACAATCATTCTGGTTAATATCAGTGAAAAGTGGCAGAAAGCTGAAGCTGGACTCTGATCAGAGACGCTTTGGTTTGGTTCAGTCCAGAAAAATCTTTCAGGCTCTCAGAGCTGGAAAGCAGCCATTTGTGATGAGCTGTGATGTTGGAGCAGAGTTTTCTTCAGACTGACCTCTTCCAGCTACCATCCGCTGACAGTGAACAGTTGATCTGCTGATCCACTCTCAGAGAAATCACTGTTTCACTGCTTCAATGGACTGAAGGAGTTCAGTCAGGATATCAGCTGTTTGTCTCCAACAACTCCTGCTGACAGAAGCTGGATGAGAAGAGAGGAAATAAAGCAGCAGACAGATGAATGCCTCCACCTGCTGGACGACTACAGGAACTACAACTCTTTATCCACAAGAAACCTGGACATCTATTCCTCATCAGAACAAAAACAGGAAGTTAGACACAGAAGCTGACAGAAAATACATCAATAAATATTTCCACTAAATGCAGGAACTTTAACTCTCAACATATTCTCTAAAACAGCGGCTGCCCGTTGCTGCATAATTATAGAGTTAGAAGGTTGTTACTGTCAGTTTAAACCATGTGAATAAAGTTTTTATTTCAGCCTGAATCAAGGCGTCTAGTTTCACTTTAGTTGTCTCACATTCATGTAATGTCTCGTCCAATGGGCGATACTGTACGGTGACGTATCTCTGCCACAGTCCAATCAAAATGCTTGGTGGTTTGGTGGAAGGTCCAATCGCATCTATGAGCGGCAGTTTTAAAAACGAAGGTGATCTCAGTCATTGACATTACAAACGTATTTAGTATAAATGTCTGTGATCTCATTCTTCTCCTCCAGGGAGTTTAACAGATGAATCCTCATCAGATCAGGTCAGTCTGTTTTATTTTATTGTTGATCAGTTTTTAATTCCACAGTTTCTGCTGTTCAGGATGTGGAGGAACTCTATGAAAACGTTTGTTATCAGATTGATAATCGTTGTTAACACTATAACCTGTTAGTGATAAAACCATCATGACGTTCTCCATGCTTCTGTAGGTTTTGTTGATAGCTGATATTCTGCTGCAACTGCTTAAAATGTTTCTTTATTTCGCCATGAGATTATCTCCACCTGCACTAATAAAGCTGAGGAGGCTTTTTTTATTTACAGGTGTTAATGTGTTACACGTTTAAATTAGCTAATTTAGTGGGAATTAAGCGGAGCAGCAAAAGCATTTTTTGAAAAAGCAGAAGTTACCAACGTGATCTATCGTTAATAACGTGTCACATCAGATTAAAAAGAGAAAGTAAAAGCGCACGTTTTCCCTCCTAAATGTGCTTGAAGTGAAACCACAACAACACCACGTGTCCTGAGCTGCAGAAGCTCTCAGTCCTGCTGCTCGTTGTTATTTCACAGCTCAGTGTGTTTGATGACGTAAAGTTTAGTCTTTTCACGAACTGTTTCTTAGTTTGTCCATTTGTAATTTACCAGAAACAGTTTCTGAAGCACTGCTGATTGTTGATGCAGGATTTATCGCATCACTTCGTTAGAACGGTGATAAATAAACGTAGAAACGTTAACAAATGTTTTCCCAGCAACACTTTTTACAGATTTTCGATTCATTAAAACTCATTATTTGTTCCTGATTTTAACAGGAATCTGATTATTTAACAGTGGAGAAAAGAAAACGCAGCAATGATGTCCAGGTTTCCCTCTCTGATGTTTTCTCCTCATGAATTATAACAGACTGATTTTACCCAGAAGCTGTTTTTACACATGAAAAGTTCAGCAGCTGCAGAGAATGGAAAGCTGTCCTGCAGTCTCTCTGCTGCTGTATTAGTTTATCACCAGCAGGTGGCAGTCATGATCTCTGACAGAACAACCTTCTTTGAGCTGAAGGAGTTCAGATGTTGCTGGTTGTGTGTTGCTGATGCTGGAGCTGATGTGTTGCTGACTCTCCTCCTCTGTCTCCTCTCACAGGGAGAAGATGATCTGCAGGATCCTGCTGCTCATCATCCTCAACTCATGTCTCTGTGGTCAGTTTCCATCTTCTCTTTGTTCAGTCTAAATCCATCAATAATCAGTGAAAAGTCTGTCAGTGAAGGGAACACTTCAATCCTCCAGCTGCATCTGATCAAGCAGTTTGACTTGAAGAGCATCAAGCAGAGCTCTGACAGCACAGAGAGCATCATGGGACAGAAAGCTCTAGAGATGTAGTTTAAAGACTCCCATGTTCCAGTTCTCAGTGTGTCTGCTCCTCTCTTTCCCTCTCTGTCTCCTCAGCAGCAACATTTGTAGTGAATGTGACACAGAGCTCCTATCAGGCAGAGGAGAACCACAGCATCACTCTGGAGTGGACCTTCACCACCACACCTGATGGACCCTGGAGAGAGCTGGTCATCTACTGCTTCTTGTTAACTCCTCCCAGAGTATTATTTAGGTATCAGGGCCATGATGGTGTTGAGGTGTCAGAGTCTCAGGATGAACAGTTTTCAGGACGAGTCCAGAGTGACAAAGACGTCCTCAGAGAAGGACGGATCAGACTCCATGTGTCCAGACTGAGGACTGAAGACTCTGGTCTGTATCTGTGTGATGTTCAGACTGATGATGGCTTCAACTCTGGAAGATGTCGACTCAACGTCTCTGGTGAGAAGAAGTAATAGGAATCCTTTCTGGTTCATTTTAACAGTTAAACTGCTGAGAAATTCATACATGAAAAATATCCTAACAAAGTTAAAACCTCTAATTTAAGTTTTTAACATAAATTATTTCATTTTTCCGGCAGCTGCTGATCAGCTTCAACCTCAGAGAACAACTTTGACTCCAGAACCAGAGAGACGGACAAAGATCATCTGGATCACAGCAGCAGCAGCTTTGCTGGTTTTATGTATTATTGTCCTGGTTTTTATATTTATGCGTAAGGAAAAAAAGGTTCAAGTATTATATAAACGTCCATCGTGTTTGAGAAACATCATCTGAACTCTTAAAGGATATTGCGAGAAAATTTTTAAACTTCTGTTTTAAAGAATTTAAAAATATTTAAACTTTTGAGATCTATCAATTCAACAAAACATGACTTTAAATGCATAATAACTTGTTTTATATCTTGGTACTCAGTGGTGGTTTTAGACCCTTTCTACTTTAACTCCAGTTTCTTTCTTGGTTTCTTCATATCAGCAGAGGTTGTTTGTATATCTGCTTAATGCAAAATATCAGATTAACTGAATCTGACGTTGTTCCACCTGCAGCTGTAACTTATTATTGTGAAGAAGAAGCAGAAAAAAATAATTTAGACCACCGTCCAGTTGGAAATCCTCCCTAACCTTCCTGGGTGACTTTGTGACATCAAATCATGGATGATTCTTAACTTTCTGAATCTTAACAACTGTAAACTAGAAGTGATCTTCCACCAGAGCTGATCTCTCCATCCTGATCCCTCATTAGAAGTCTGCTGTCACCATTTTATGGGTTAACATGGACGCTGCCTTTAGGTTTAATTAAAATCCACATTAACTTAGTGGTAAAAATCTTATTTTCATCATAGACGTCTCTCTATAACCTGACAACAGCCAGATGCATGTCTCGCTCCGCCTAGCTCCAAAAAAAAGGTTGTTTTTTTTTCCTGCGTAGCTCTCATCAGCGTCACGGCTTAGCTTCGGTGTGAGTGGTTGAAATAGCACGTCGATAAAGATGACAGACAAGTGGCTTATCCAATCATATGCAAGGATTTTTGATAAGGCCCAGCCTTCAATAAAGGCAATTCCTATGGAGAGGTCCCAGATGTATGTGAGTGGAGCTAGGCGGAGCGAGACATGCATCTGGCTGTTGTCAGGTTAGTCTCTCTAGGGATAAACCTCTTCTTTCTAGGCGTAGCTTGGAATCAGTGATTAATGCTGTTAGAACCTCCTGGCTGGATTATTGTAACTCTTAACCAGAATCATGTCACTCTGTCACGTCTACAACTATAATAAAATACAGCAGAGTGATTTTTAACAGGATCAAAGAAACGAGAACACATCACTGTTTCAGCCTGTCTCCATTGACTGACCATTTATTTCAGGATGAATTTTAAGTTGTTTTCTTTGTTTTTAAGCCTCTTAATGGTCCTGGCCAGCATGTTTGTCCAGCCTGCTGCACCCCTACACCCCTCACCTGGTTCCCTCAGGTCCACTAACCAGAGGCTGCTGGTGGTTCCTCAGTCTCAGAGGAAACTCAGAGGTGGTCCAGTGTTTTCTGTTGTGGCCCCAAAGCTGTGAAATGAGCAGCTTCTGCATAGAAGACAAGCTCCCTGAGCTGAGGCCTTTAAATCTCACTGGAAACACACTTTGACTCTGTGGCTTTAACACAGAGGGAGTTTGACAATGGTTGGAGTTTTATTTGTTCTGTGTTAATGTTTTCTGGGGGTTTTTACTTTGTTTTATCTCTGTTTTGTATTTTACTTGTTTTGCAGCACTCTGGTCAATCAGGTGTTGTGCTTTGAAACGCTGTATAAATAAATATGGTTCATTATGCTGGAAGCCATAATCATTAAAATAATCAGAAATAAAGGCTTAAATGTTTCGTTCTGTGTCTAATGAATCTGTAAAATATGAGTTTCACTTTCTAGAATGAGTGATAAAAATGTCAAACTTTGTCACAATATTTAATTTTATTAAAGCTGTAATTTCACAAACTAATAACAGAATCCTGAAACTTAAATTAAGCAGTTTGAACATTTTATGTCTTTAGATCTGTTAAAGTTTGGTGTTTTATTATAAATCAGCTCATTGTTTCTGTTTATAAATTAGTATTTTACATTTCTGGACCAAATAATTCACTGCTTTAAATAATCTGCCCCCTAGGGGGTGGATGTGGTACTGCTGCCTTATGTCACTACAATAACTGTTTATTTGCTCCTTTTTTCACCTACAGCTCGTCTTAAAGCTGCTTTTATTCAACACAATCATTTACAATTGTATAACAGTTCAGAAAAACAACAGAAACTAAATTATGTGGAATAACCAGGCTGCTTTAAGAGAAACACAGAGGGGGAAACGATAGCATGAAAGACTGCGGTCAAGTGAGCCCTCACTTGATTTTGTTGGTCTCGCAAACACTAAGGATTACGGCACAGACGGCTGACACTACTTTTCAAAATAAAAGCAGCATGTTTGCGGTTTATCGACTATGTCTTTTCACACATATTTACATCATTTATGATATATTTATATTCATGCTTCATGTGTAATTTTTTCTTTTATTCTGGCCTGCTGGTGAAAATGTAAATATATACTTTGGTCACACTCAAAGAATTTATTTTTTCCAGGTGACTACCTTCACTTACAGATGACAGATGATGATCTCCAGAAGTCCATCCCCATGATTTCTGATTGAAAAATAAAAACATTTAAAAACCCTTACATTGACTCAAGTTAACCAGTTTTGACAATATTAAACATCCTTATGTTGCTCAACAACTTACATCCAAATGTGATGTAGAATTGAAATATAAGAGCCACTTTAAATCAGTATATATTAAGTAATTATTAACAAAGTTGCTGCCACTGCAACAACTAAACCGTAGATAATCAGTTGATGCAACGACTTCAGCATGATAGTAGAACACCCCCAGATGTGGCTCAACAAGTTTCAGACAATTCTGATGTGGCATTTAAAAATAAGAGCCATTTGAAATTGCTATATATTAACTCATTAACAAAGTTGCTGTAGCTCTAGCAACTAAACCGTAGATAATCAGTTGATGCAACCACTTCAGCATGACAGTGGAACACCTCCAGATGTGGCTCAACAAGTTTCAGTCAATTCTGATGTGGCATTTAAAAATAAGAGCCATTTGAACTTGCTACATATGAACTAATTTTGAACAAAGTTGCTGTCGATCTAGCAACTAAACCGTAGATAATCAGTTGATGCAACCACTTCAGCATGACAGTAGAACACCCCCAGATGTGGCTCAACAAGTTTCAGCTAATTCTGATGTGGAATTACAAAATAAGAGCCATTTGAACTTGCTACATATGAACTAATTTTGAACAAAGTTGCTGTCGCTCTAGCAACTAAACCGTAGATAATCAGTGGATGCAACCACTTCAGCATGACAGTAGAACACCTCCAGATGTGGCTCAACAAGTCTCAGACATTTCTGATGTGGAATTACAAAATAAGAGCCATTTGAAATTGCTACATATTAACTCATTATTAACAAAGTTGCTGTAGCTCTAGCAACTAAACCGTAGATAATCAGTGGATGCAACCACTTCAGCATGATAGTAGAACACCTCCAGATGTGGCTCAACAAGTTTCAGACTATTTTGATGTGGAATTTCAAATTAAGAGCAATTTTAAATCTGTAAATATTAAGTAATTTTCACCTAAGTTGCTGCTACTGCAGCAACTTAACCGTAGATAATCAATCGATGATTCCACTTGAGCATGACAGTAGAACACCTCCACTTGTGGCCCAATAGGTTTTAGCCAATTCTGATGTGGAATTTCAAAATAAGAGCCATTCTAAATCTCTCTATATAAAGTGATTTTGACCAAAGTTGCTGTCATCATTTTGTCACTCTGAACCAAGTTGTTGTCGAGGTTGCTACATTTGTGTAAGTTTTCAAAGAAAATTTTAACATAAAAGCTATAATTGAGATTCGCCCTGGGTTGGTCAGCAGCACATTACCCCCACTATACACAGGTTTGGCACAGAGTTTTTGCCTCAGCAACCAGCCTGGCGCCTGCTGCTTGGACTGCTGGTACCTATCAGCTGCTTCCAGAGTCCCACAGGCCAGAAAGCCAGACAGGACTCCTTCAGCTTGACAGCTTTCCTCATCACCGGTGTACACCAGAGAGGCCCACAGAGTGGGGCCCCGGTGACCTGCAACTGGGCGTTCCTCCTCCTCTCACTCAGCTCACCTTCCACTCCCTCAGCAAACAGTCACACCTGTTAGACATTAATTAGTCAGAACTCACTCCACCTGCCAGCCTCCCCACATAAGCTTCCCTCAGTCTTCTCTTCCCCGCCGGTTCGTCATCATTCTCCACTCATTCCACGTCTGTGAGCCTACTTTGCTCCCTGTTTAGTTGCTGGAGTTCCTGCCACTTCTGTGTCTCAAGTGAAGCCTCTGCTAGCTGCTGGATTTCAGGCTACCTCTCTGCTTTAAGTAAGGCCTCTGCTAACTGGACTGCCTGCTACCCCTGTGCCCCAGGTGTGCTCTCTGCTCTGTTGCTGGACTGTCTGCTACCCCTGTGCTCCAGCAGCCCTACATCTCAAGAACTCTCTCTGGTCCTCCAGCTCCTTCTCCCATCTACACCCCAGTTCAAGTCCAGTACAGCCTCTCTGGTTTGCTCATCCACTACTCATCTTTCTTTCAATAAACTCTCAGAAATAAGCTCCGTGAGTGTGTGTGTGCTCTGTCTAGGTTCATCAAGACTAATCATGACAATAGTGAGACCATCAATCGTATACGTTTATATACTACAGATTGTTACAGTAGATTGCAGATTGTTCCTTCTGTCACGCTTGGCCCCAATAGGGACAAGTGTGACAGAAGATGGATAGATGGATGGATCCACTGACCCTGCTCTGAAAGTTTACGTGGCCTAACACTTCGTGGCGGAGTTGCTGTCATTGCCAAACGCTTTAATTTCGTTGTGATGCAGTTGACTGAAGAATATTTAGGAGTGAGGACATTTCATGACTGGATTTGTTGCCCAGGTAGCATCCTATCACAGTTCCATGCTGGAATTCTGTGATGAATTGTGTGAAGATGAACCCAGTGGTCAGCCAGACACAGTTGTTAATCCTTTGCGGTGTTTATTGTAAGGTAGGTGAGGAAATTAGACAGACGAACAGACAGGATCCAAGAAGATGATAGTACAGTCATCAAAACTGGACAAGCTCAAACCAACAAGAACAGGCCAAACAAAATACAGGAGGGCTCTTAGCAGCAAACGAATGAGATGATTGGTGGATGGGAGGGACTAATTAACCAAAACCAGATGGAAATAATTACGGGAGCAAACAGGACAAGTCTAAAGATAATAAACCAAGACTGAACAGACTAAACAGAAAAGAGCTTAACCAATTAATAAACAGAAACCAGAACAGAAACCAGAATATTACAAATTCACTGAGCTCCTGAGAGCGACCCAGTCTTTCACAAATGAATTTGAAAACAGTCTGTGTCCATAGATGCTTGATTTTATACAACTGTGGCTATGGAAGTGATTGGAACACCTGATTCCAGTAATCTGGACGGGTGTGCAAATATTTTTGGCAATATAGTGTATGGCCAATGCACTTAATGTTTTAACATTAATTCCACATCAAATCTTAATGAGCTTTGTTGAGCCACATCTGGAGGTGTTGTACTGTCCTGCTAAAGTGGCAGCATCAATTGATTATCTACTATTAAGTTGCTTGAGTGAAAGCAACTTAGGTGAAAATTTCTTAATATATAGAGATTTCTAGTAGCTCTTATTTTGAAATTCCACATCAAAATTGTCTGAAACTTGTTGAGCCACATCTGGGGGTGTTCTACTATCATGATGAAGTGGTTGCATCCACTGATTATCTACGGTTTAGTTGCTGCAGTGGCAGCAACTTTGTTCAAAATTAGTTAATGTATAGAGATTTCAAATGGCTCTTATTTTGAAATGCCACATCAGAATTGACTGAAACTTGTTGAGCCACATCTGGAGGTGTTCTACTATCATGCCAAAGTGGTTGCATCCACTGATTATCTATGGTTTAGTTGCTAGAGCTACAGCAACTTTGTTCAAAATTAATTAATATATAGAGATTTCAAATGGCTCTTATTTTGAAATGCCACATCAGAATTAGCTGAAACTTGTTGAGCCACATCTGGAGCTGTTCCACTGTCATGCTGAAGTGGTTGCATCCACTGATTATCTATGGTTTAGTTGCTAGAGCTACAGCAACTTTGTTAATAATGAGTTAATATATAGCAATTTGAATTAGCTCTTATTTTGAAATTCCACATCAGAAATGTCTGAAACTTGTTGAGCCACATCTGGAGGTGTTCTACTATCATGCTGAAGTGGTTGCATCTACTGATTATCTACGGTTTAGTTGCTAGAGCTACAGCAACTTTGTTAATAATGAGTTAATATATAGCAATTTCAATTAGCTCTTATTTTAAAATGCCACATCAGAATTAGCTGAAACTTGTTGAGCCACATCTGGAGCTGTTCCACTGTCATGCTGAAGTGGTTGCATCCACTGATTATCTATGGTTTAGTTGCTAGAGCTACAGCAACTTTGTTAATAATGAGTTAATATATAGCAATTTCAATTAGCTCTTATTTTGAAATTCCACATCAGAAATGTCTGAAACTTGTTGAGCCACATCTGGAGGTGTTCTACTATCATGCTGAAGTGGTTGCATCCACTGATTATCTATGGTTTAGTTGCTAGAGCTACAGCAACTTTGTTAGTAAATGAGTTAATATATAGCAATTTCAATTAGCTCTTATTTTGAAATGCCACATCAGAATTAGCTGAAACTTACTGAGCCACATCTGGGGGTGTTCTACTATCATGCTGAAGTGGTTGCATCCACTGATTATCTATGGTTTAGTTGCTAGAGCTACAGCAACTTTGTTCAAAATTAGTTCATATTTAGCAAGTTCAAATGGCTCTTATTTTGTAATTCCACATCAGAAAGGTCTGACACTTGTTGAGCCACATCTGGGGGTGTTCTACTGTCATGCTGAAGTGGTTTCATCAACTGATTATCTACGGTTTAGTTGCTAGATCGACAGCAACTTTGTTCAAAATTAGTTCATATGTAGCAAGTTCAAATGGCTCTTATTTTTAAATGCCACATCAGAATTGTCTGAAACTTGTTGAGCCACATCTGGGGGTGTTCTACTATCATGCTGAAGTCGTTGCATCAACTGATTATCTACGGTTTAGTTGTTGCAGTGGCAGCAACTTTGTTAATAATTACTTAATATATACTGATTTAAAGTGGCTCTTATATTTCAATTCTACATCACATTTGGATGTAAGTTGTTGAGCAACATAAGGATGTTTAATATTGTCAAAACTGGTTAACTTGAGTCAATGTAAGGGTTTTTAAATGTTTTTATTTTTCAATCAGAAATCATGGGGATGGACTTCTGGAGATCATCATCTGTCATCTGTAAGTGAAGGTAGTCACCTGGAAAAAATAAGTTCTTTGAGTGTGACCAAAGTATATATTTACATTTTCACCAGCAGGCCAGAATAAAAGAAAAAATTACACATGAAGTATGAATATAAATATATCATAAATGATGTAAATATGTGTGAAAAGACGTAGTCGATAAACCGCAAACATGCTGCTTTTATTTTGAAAAGTAGTGTTAGCCGTCTGTGCCGTAATCCTTAGTGTTTGCGAGACCAACAAAATCAAGTGAGGGCTCACTTGACCGCAGTCATGAACTGCGGCAGTCATGAAAGTGGGATGGCTTTGTAGAAGCAGGAAGTCATTTATTAAGTTTTTCTTCTCCGAAAAAAAAATTTAGCATCCAGCAGTGGTAGCATAATATCCCTGCTGTGTGAAACTGTGACCTTGTGATGCTGGGATGAACTCAGGGTCAAACTCCAGCCGTCTAAGCAGGTTTCTCTGCTTTTGGGCTTCAGGTTTTAACAAGCTCTGCCTTCAGGGAGAAGTTCCCCCCTTGGCTCTCTGTCTGTAAGGTTCTGGTCTCCATCCCCACACATCTAGCAGTGGTTGTACTGCTGAATCTGCTGGAGATAACTCCATAGTTTTCCACTAAGCCTCACAGGGAGAACCTCACCAATGTCCTGGAGGTCTTAATCCAGCTGCTAAACAATGAGCCCTTATAGATGGGAGAGCCTCTCTGTTGTTAATCCAGTTATAGTTACTATTGAATATCTGTGAACGTTGTTGAGACTGAAGTAGGTAAAGACGTCGTGGAGAAGACGAAGGAGCTCATTGTCGACTTCAGCAAGAACCAGCTGCACCACACTCCACTGCTCATCAACAGCTCAGCTGTGGAGGTGGTCAGCAGCACCAAGTTCCTGGGGGTGCACATCACGGACAACCTCACCTGGTCTGTGAACACCACGTCACTGGTGAAGAGGGCACAGAAGCGACTGTACTTCCTGCGGAGGATGAGGAGAGCCCACCTGCCCCCGCCCATCCTCATGACCTTCTACAGAAGCACCATAGAGAGCATTCTGACCAGCTGTCTCACTGTGTGGGGTGGAGGCTGCAGTGCCGCTGACTGGAAGAACGTGAGGAGAGTGGTGAGGACAGCAGAAGGGATCATTGGGGCTTCTCTTCCCTCCATTGAGGACCTTTCATCACAGCGATGTGTGTCCCGAGCCCGTAACATCATCAGAGACCCCACACACCCCCACCATGGACTGTTCTCCCTGCTGCCTTCTGGGAAGAGGTTCCACAGCATTTGCTGCAGGTCTTCCAGGCTCTGTAAAAGCGTTTTCTCTGCTGCCATCAGACGGTTGAACTGCTGAAGCTAAAACTGGACTCTGTATCACATGTGTCCTGCATTGTTTACATCTCAATTGCTGTACTGTGAAATCACTGTGCACTTTATCCTGGAATGTCCTGTAAAATTACTTTTTTTTATCCTGCAAAGTTACTTTACTATCCTGCAAAGTTACTGTATTTATCCTGCAAAGTTATTTTATAATCCTGTAAAGTTACTTTATTATCCTGCAAAGTAACTTTATTTTCCTGCTAAGTTAATTTATTATCCTGCAAAGCTACTTTATTCTGAAATCCACTGCAATTCACTGAAATTCTTAAGCTGTATGCAAATGAAATTTCGTTCTGTACACGCTCAGTGCATACAAAATGACAATAAAGTTTGTCTAGGTCTAAGAAAAGCAGCCTCAGCCCAGGAGCAGCAGCAGCTCCTACTGTCAGGCATGGTGGTGGAGGTGTGATGATGTTGCTGCAGTAAATGAACAGAACTGCTGCAAAGCAAAGAGTTTCTGAGGATCAGCCTTGGATCCCTCAGCCTGCTGCTGACGCCTCTCTGCGTTCTCTTCCTGACTCCTGCAGGGAAACCTCTGCTGGCTGGGGATGAAACTCAGGACGTCGGATACCAGGCAGAGGAGCACTCCAGCGTCACGCCGACATGGATCCTTCCTGTAGAAAGCACGGCTGACCTGCTGCACATGGACCTGATAAGCATGGAGACATGGAGGAGAGTCTATCGCTACGACAGCAGAGCTGAGGCTGAGCCGTACACAGACGAGGCGTTCACTGGTCGACTGCAGTGTGATGGTCAGCTGGACCGGAGCGGACGGGTCCGATGTCTCCTGACTGACCTGAGGCTCAACGACACAGGAAGTTATCTGTGGATGGTTGAAGCTGGTGGAGGAAGACACCAGAAAACATGGCAGCTGGTGGTCAAAGGTGAGCTGGTGCTTCCTTAGAAATAGACTTGGGAGTTTATTTCATGCTCCCTTCTATGTTTTCCTCTTTATTCTTTGGTTTTGGTGTTAAAAGCAAAGATTTATTCTTGTTTCTTCTCTGCAGCTTCCCTTCATGAAGCTCAGGAGGAGACCCAGGAGCCAATGGATCGGGGGAGGTTTGGGCTTTATGCTGGTTTAGGTTTGGTTCTGGTGGTAACAGGAGGACTCTTACTCCGTTACGTCATTGGTTCAGTTTTTAGGTCTAAGCGTTCATCTCTAGGTTTATCAGGCAGTAAGTCATAGATTCACCAAAACCACCATCACAATCCTCCCTACATGTCTTTTTTTCCTGCCTTCATCATTTATCGGAGAAGATCTTCTGGACTCTCCAAAGATCCCTCCGTCTTTCGTCCATATTGGACTTAAAGCTGAGTCAGCAGTTTGTTTTCTGGTGACCAGAAATGTATAGGATGAGTTCTAGAGAAGGAACAGAAGTTGTTCTAAAGGTGTTTTGAATTCATTACTAAAGCACTTTGTCCTAATAACGCCACTGTTACAGTGAAGCTGCTGCTATCAGCGTTATGGGGGAACACTAGCCTCAGAAAATAGTCTGTACCTCATGTTAGAAGAATAATGAGGCAGAGAACCGGATCGACTTCCTGCCACTACCCAGGTCAAGGTGTCCATGAGCCAGACACCGAATCCGGGCCTGATCTACCTCAATGGAAGAGTCGATATCAAAGGTTTTAGAATGAAATCTTGTTTACCCATGAATAAGCGTATTTACAATAATGTATTACACTACATGGTTCAGTTGTAGCTTATGTTTACCTGCAGAGTCAGTGACGTGATTCTGAGCCTCTGCACTCAGAAAAAGTGTTAATGAGCATGAAGCTGAACCTGGAATAAGCTACCTCAATGGAGGAAGAGGTGTTAGCAAGTGTACATAAATGTAAAGCAGCAAGTATGGGCGACTCCGTTAGGAACAAAGAAAAGGTGCATTGTTACTGACATTGGCTGTATAGGTACAGCACATTGAAGGAATCCGTATCTGCAAGCAGAATGCTGCCCTCTGTTGGTCAGACACCAGAAGAATGAGTTTTTATCTAGGAATAAAAGCCATTCTATAAATTTAACAATGTTGAACTGATCTCAATGCACCTTGATAACCTCACTGCAGAAGTGAAGGTGTTGCTGAAATTGGCTCTATAGGTAAAGAAGATTGAATGAATTCCTTCTGTCAACCTAAAATTAGCCAGTTTACAGAAAGTAGAGAAGGAAAATGGCCGACCATGGCTCGTCCTTCATGTCAGTGGTTTGAGGCAGAGCCGCTGCAGAAGGAAAAGTCTCTTTGGGCAGGAGACAGAAACCCAGAGTGGATCCTGATCTACAATGTGAAAACAGTTATTGAACATAAAGCTAAAGCCCAACGCTAGCAGTGTTCAAGGCAGTAATAGCTGGTTCACATAATCATGAAGAGGGAAGCATGGCAGACCGTGACTTCTCCTTCAGGAATAAAGCAAAGGTGCGTTGTGTAAAGACATGTTTAGTTGAAGAAAGGTAGACCCAAAGGTACCAAGAATGTGGAGCATCTAGAAACTGCCGATCAGTGTCTGCAAGCAGAATGCTGCCCCCTGTTGTTCAGACACCGGAAGAATGAGTTTTAATATAGGAAAAAAAGCCATTCTATAAATTCAACAATGTTGAACTGATCTCAATGCACCTTGATAACCTCACTGCAGAAGTGAAGGTGTTGCTGAAATTGGCTCTATAGGTAAAGAAGTTTGAAGGAATTCCTTCTGTCAACCTAAAATTAGCCAGTTTACAGAAAGTAGAGAAGGAAACATGGTCGACCATGGCTCGTCCTTCAGGTCAGTGGTTTGAGGCAGAGCCACTGCAGAAGGAAAAGTCTCTTTGGGCTGGAGACAGAAACCCAGAGTAAGTACTCTGGGTTTCTGTCTCCAGCCCAAAGAGACTTTTCCTTCTGCAGTGGCTCTGCCTCAAACCACTGACCTGAAGGACGAGCCATGGTCGGCCATTTTCCTTCTCTACTTTCTGTAAACTGGCTAATTTTAGGTTGACAGAAGGAATTCCTTCAAACTTCTTTACCTATAGAGCCAATTTCAGCAACACCTTCACTTCTGCAGTGAGGTTATCTAGGTGCATTGAGATCAAGTCAACATTGTTAAATTTATAGAATGGCTTTTATTCCTATATTAAAACTCATTCTTCCGGTGTCTGAACAACAGGGGGCAGCATTCTGCTTGCAGACACTGATCGGCAGTTTCTAGATGCTCCACATTCTTGGCACCTTTGGGTCTACCTTTCTTCAGCTAAACATGTCTTTACACAACGCACCTTTGCTTTATTCCTGAAGGAGAAGTCACGGTCTGCCATGCTTCCCTCTTCATGATTATGTGAACCAGCTATGACTGCCTTGAACACTGCTAGCATTGGGCTTTAGCATTATGTTCAATAACTGTTTTCACATTGTAGATCAGGATCCACTCTGGGTTTCTGTCTCCTGCCCAAAGAGACTTTTCCTTCTGCAGTGGCTCTGCCTCAAACCACTGACATGAAGGACGAGCCATGGTCGACCATGTTTCCTTCTCTACTTTCTGTAAACTGGCTAATTTTAGGTTGACAGAAGGAATTCCTTCAATCCTCTTCACCTATAGAGCCAATTTCAGCAACACCTTCACTTCTGCAGTGAGGTTATCAAGGCGCATTGAGATCAGTTCAACATTGTTGAATTCATAGAATGGCTTTTATTCCTATTAAAACTCATTCTTCCGGTGTCTGACCAACAGATGGCAGCATTCTGCTTGCAGATACGGATTCCTTCAATGTGCTGTACCTATACAGCCAATGTCAGTAACAATGCACCTTTTCTTTGTTCCTAACGGAGTCGCCCATACTTGCTGCTTTACATTTATATACACTTGCTAACACCTCTTCCTCCATTGAGGTAGCTTATTCCAGGTTCAGCTTCATGCTCATTAACACTTTTTCTGAGTGCAGAGGCTCAGAATCACGTCACTGACTCTGCAGGTAAACATAAGCTACAACTGAACCATGTAGTGTAATACATTATTGTAAATACGCTTATTCATGGGTAAACAAGATTTCATTCTAAAACCTTTGATATCGACTCTTTCATTGAGGTAGATCAGGCCCGGATTCGGTGTCTGGCTCATGGACACCTTGACCTGGGTAGTGGCAGGAAGTCGATCCGGTTCTCTGTCTCATTATTCTTCTAACATGAGGTAGAGACTATTTTCTGAGGCTAGTGTTCCCCCATAACGCTGATAGCAGCAGCTTCACTGTAACAGTGGCGTTAATAGGACAAAGTGCTTTAGTAATGAATTCAAAACACCTTTAGAACAACTTCTGTTCCTTCTCTAGAACTCATCCTATACGTTTCTGGTCACCAGAAAAA